>NW_026781328.1:0-300000 GCF_030144855.1 Hypanus sabinus
TTATTAACATGGGCTCAACAAAATCATCAATGGGAACTACTCGTCTCTGCCCTTCATGGACAGCAAATGTAAACACTCGGTGGGATCCATATCTTTACACAACTGATTCTACGAAATACGTACAATTTGATCAGCATCCGCCAGGACAGTGGAAGACAGCATTCATAACAAAACCTTCATTGACCAGATCTTTCGAGACATGCTGCACAGTTAAGTTGGCTTGTACATTGAAAACATCCTCATCTTCTACAATAACTATAAATAGAAAGTCTGTCATATCTCTTCATTTCTGCAGCTTCTCCTCAATGCCTGCTGCTCAATTCGAAAACCAATTTATGTGTGAGTTTGTGCTGGTGAAAAACGCTGACGCCTTGATGACACCTTTCAAAACATAGAAATATACATCGTCTAAACTAATTTCACGACAATTTGCAGCTTGCAAATTCCTCTGAAGACATACTGTAGTTTTTCAACCCATGTTGATGAAATAACGGTTCCTCTGTGGAGTTAATGTTTTGTTTGTTTGATTTTTTTAATTTGTGATGATGATCTGTTAAGCTGATTATAATATTAAATTGCAGTCTTTTGGAAGGAGCAGCCTACGGGGGTCTCGGCCCGAAACTTTGACTGCTCGTTTCCACAGATGCTGCCCGACCTGCTGAGTTCCTCCAGCTTGTTTGTATGTGTCGATCTGACCACAGCATCCGCAGTGTACTTTGTGTTTACTGTGATATGTTCATCTGGGCCGGGTGTTCTTCTAACCACCCGTCTAGTTTGAAGCAGTATGATTTGGAAATGACAATATAAATTACCTGGATCGCAAGTGTGGGGTGAAGAGCCGTAAAGTAACAGTGATTTCAGCCCTCGACCAGATCCAGTGAGAAACGGACATGGTTAACATCGAGCTGGAAGCCTTCTGCCTTCCTTCCATAAGTTTTCACGCTGCCTGAGCAAGTTCTTAGGTGATATGGGAACTGATTACTTTCAATGTTGAACAGTTCACAGAATGGTCCAAAACACATCAGATATGTCTGATAAAGAAAAGAAAATGTAGGAACAGATGATTTCAGGAGTACAGGCAGAGGCATCTTTGTGCAGGTTATCCATGCTGGACGTGGATGACCCCAAGTCGGAAACGGACAAGAAAAACTTCCTGCCCGCGTAGACTATTATTCCCGGGTATCACCCCAAAATGGCAGGTTTAAATACCAGTATTTGCTCTACTTGCATTTTACGGTCACTTTCGACCTTGGGTATTTAATCCTGCAAAGTCTTTTGAGAAGGGTGCACCTAACATGGCCTGAAATCAACTAATTCCCCCACTTTATTCGCTTCCATGCATTCATCCTGATTTGGGCATGTAGATTTAGCAATTTATGACCCATTATTTCTCCCAGCGTGAGTCGCGGTTCAGAAGTTGTGTTAAGTTCTAGAAGAGAAACATAGAATAGTAGAACTCGTCCAGTGAAACAGACTCCGTGGGAAGAGAAACCAGTTAACACTTTTCCTTGGAACTGGGTCAACTTACTCAAGAGAGTAAGTGTGCCAATTTCCAACATGGAGACTGCGGGGCGGTGAAAGAAAAATGAAGCTTTATTCAGTCTCTTTCAGCGTGAAATATCAGCCTTTCTTTGGGGTTTTGTCGTACTGGAGCGACGAATGGGACATGGGCATCAATATAAGCACAACTAGAGAGCAGTTCAGCAGGTGCAAAAAAAAAAAGAATTCAGAGCTCGTTCACGATTGTTGCAAGGCTGGTTGATGAAGTGTCGCCCACCTTATTTAAGCTCCGCCTCAAGATGGCAGTGAAGAAATTCGCAGAAAGAGAAAAAGTCCGAATTTCCGTGAATAAGAATGAAAGTGAATGAAAGAATGAACAGGACACCCATAACCGCTTAGGAGACATCACTGTGAACACGAACAGTGCAGTAGCCTAGGTCGTAAGGTCCACAACTAAATCGCATCAAAAGGAAACGAAGAAAGAATAACACGCTAACTTAGGGTTAAACTTCCACTTCCACTAAACCTATTTCCTTCCTATTAGATGTACCTGACATGGATACATCATTACCACTAGTGACCACATGTATGTCACTAATGATGAAACATCTTCCCCCTCAGCTTCACGGAGGGAATGCTTGACTTTCCTCTGATATCCAAGTGTCCCTGTTCAGCAGATTCCTGATGAAACCTGTCTTTACTGGTTCCACTGCAATCACATCCTTCACTCACGGGGAGCCGAAAAGTTGCGATATTCTAATTAGACCAATATTATATATGATTGCATCATGACTTTTCCCGTCAGTGAAGCCAGGTATTCAGAATGTATTGAACGCCACATTGTAAATACTCTTTCAAACTTAGACTGATGTTTGGACTTCCATTTCTTTGTCTGTCTCGAGATGCCGGTCACTCTTTGTGAATATCCCAGCCTTACTAATCCATGGACTGTAATCACCACGTACCTCAATATTAACTCCTGACTGCCCTTCGATAATCATCTGACAAGCCAATCAATCTCATCCAATGACTAATGCATGGGCCCATTAGCTTATGACTGCAAGGAGTATCTAGATACAATAGACAATAGACAATAGGTGCAGAAGTAGACCATTCGGCCCCTCGAGTCCACACCGCCATTCTGAGTTCATGGCTGATCATTCACTATCAATACCCAGTCCCTGCCTTGTCCCCATATCCCTTGATTCCCCTATCCATCAGATATCGATCTAGCTCCTTCTTGAAAGCATCCACAGAATTGGCCTCCACCGTCTTCCGAGGTAGTGCATTCCACACCTGCACAACTCTCTGGGAGAAGAAGCTCTTCCTCAACTCTGTTTTATATCACTGACCTCTTATTCTCAATCAATGCCCTCTGGTACTGGACTCTCCCAACATCTGGAACATATTTCCTGCCTCAATCCTATCAAATCCTTTAATTATCTTAAACGTTTCAATCAGATCCCCTCTCAATCTCCTCAATTCCAGCGTGGACAAGCCCAATCTCTCCAATCTCTCTGCGTAAGACAGCCCTGCCATCCCAGGAATCAACCTAGTGAATCTACGCTGCACTTCCTCAACTGCCAGAATGTCCTTCCTTAAACCTGGAGACCAAAACTGTACACAATATTCCAGCTGTTGTCTTACCAGGGCCCTGTACAAATGCAAAAGGACATCCTTGCTCTTGTATTCAATTCCCCTTGTAACAAAGGCCAACATTCCATTTGCCCTCTTCACTGCCTGTTGCACTTGCTCATTCACCTTCATTGACTGGTGAACTAGGACTCCTAGGTCTCTTTGCATTTCTCCCTTACCTAACTCTACTCCGTTCAGACTATACTCTGCCCTCTTGTTCCTGCTTCCAAAGTGGATAACTTCACATTTATTCACATTGAATGACATCTGCCAAGTATCTGCCCACTCACCCAGCCTATGCAAGTCTCCCTGTATTCTCCTAACGTCCTCTTCGCATGTCACACTGCCACCCAGTTTAGTATCGTCAGCAAACTTGCTGATATAGTTTTCATTGCCCTCATCTAAATCATTGACATAAATCGTAAAGAGCTCTGGTCCCAATACAGAGCCCTGTGGTACCCCACTAGTCACCTCCAGCCAGTCCGAGAAGCACCCTTTCAGTGCTACCCTTTGCTTTCTATCTGCCAACCAGTTTTCTATCCATGTTGAAACCCTGCCCCCAATGCCATGACCTCTGATTTTACTCACCAATCTCCTATGTGGCACCTTATCGAATGCCTTCTGAAAATCTAGGTATACAACATCCACTGGCTTACCCTCGTCTAACATCCAACCCTCGTCTAAACTCCAACAGATTAGTCAAGCATGATTTGCCCTTGGTAAATCCATGCTGGCTCGGCCTAATCCTATTTCTGCCATCAAGATGTGCCACTATTTCGTCCTTAATAATGGACTCAAGCATCTTCCCCACGACTGACGTTAGGCTAACAGGGCGATAGTTCTCCGTTTTCTCCTTCCCTCCCTTCTTGAAAAGTGGGATAACATTAGCCACTCTCCAATCTTCAGCAACTGATCCTGAATCTAAGGAACATTGGAAAATGATTACCAATGCATCCGCAATTTCCTGAGCCACCTTTTTTAGAACCCTCGGATGCAGACCATCTGGACCCGGGGATTTATTAGCCTTCAGTCCTACCAGTATACTCATCACAGTTTCTTTCCTAATGTCAATCTGTCTCAATTCCTCTGATATCTTATGACCCTGGCCCATCCATACATCTGGGAGATTGCTTGTGTCCTCCCTGGTGAAGACAGATCTAAAGTACGCATTAAATTCTGTTGCCATTTCCCAGTTTCCCATAACAATTTCTCCCAATTCATTCTTCAAGGGGCCAACATTGTTCTTAACTATCTTCTTTCTCTTCAAATAGCTAAAAAAGCTTTTGCTATCCCCTTTTATATTCCTGACTAGACTGAGCTCATACCTGATTTTTTCTCTCCGTATTGCTTTTGGCATGCTCTTCTTTTGTGCTGTTCATTTCATACCATTCATTGCGTAAGTCCATCACGGAAACACATCAAGACAACAAAATCAGAATTTAATATGTGTTATAATCATAGTACGTGCCGTTCATATTATCAAATAAGTAAGTCTGATTATCTACCTCGCTATCGACAACGCAGTCAGTGTAGTGAAAGCAATTGCATTGCTGAAACAATGGGGAAGCTCTGTCGTTTTAAACATTTGCAGTTTGAGGGTTACGTGTGCGGTGATTGGATTACTTTGCTTTATACTGGTGCGAACATTGATGGGAGATGGTTTGGTATGTGAGAGACTGCATCAATTTCATGCACGTTCAGATTGCTGTAGGAACATCAACATGTCATCCTCAGGCCCATGGAAATGAATAAACCGTTGACTTTCCTTCAGCAGGCTGGAAATGAAGCCCGAAGATGCCAGAATCAGACCGCTGGGGGAGGGAGGAGGAAGAGCTAAGAGCGGATCGGTGAAGCCAGGTGGTTGAGGAAGAAGGACAAATTAAACAGTTGGGAAGTGGTAAGTGGTAAAGGCAAAAATCTGGGTAAGGATGAATCTGACAGGAGAGGAGAGTGGATCGTGGGAGAAGGAGAAGGAGGAGGGATATCAAGGGGAAATGACAGACAGGTAAAGAGAAGAGTAAGAGGCTAGAGTGGGGAAATGAAGGAAATGGAAGAGGGGTGGGAAGCTTAGAGATATCGATGTTCACGCCATAAGACTGGAGATTACTGAGGAGGAATAAAAGGTGTTCCTCCCCTAGTCTGAGAGTGGACTCAATGTGGCGAAAAAGGCGGGCATCGATAGACAAGTCGTACATGGAATGGGGATAGGAATTGAAAGATCAGGCCGCTGGGAAATTCCGCTTCTCTTGTGAATGCAGTTCAGATGCTCCAGGAAGAGGGTTTGCGTCCAGAAAAGAAGGACAGTTTATGCGTTTCCTTCGAAGCTGACTTGATGAATTATTCCAGCATTTTATGTGTTGCAAATAATTTGATGAACTGTTTGCATCTGTTCAATCTCTTTGTAAGCCCGAATGCTACTTTAGTCTATACACATATTCGATTTTTGTATATACTGCCAATGCAAAATTTAAAAACAAGTCTAGTTCCAGAGTGAAACTGACCAGACCCATAACAATATAGCTTTAGCCTATGAGGACAAAGTCTGGAGCTTCGCAAAGGACAAGATGAATAAAAACAATTATGAAACCGAGATGTGAACCAATCTGAGTGTTACGCAACAACATTCATTGACTTAACGAATCGTCATTTCTATGTCTTTGAGATTTTGCAATATCGTGTCAAGCTATCCATACCTCATCACAACTGGGATTTTACTTGAATTCACCTTGTGAATTCATGACACGCAATTTTGATTTATCAACACACAGCCGCTGTTGAAGTAAATTCCGATAAAAGAGCGCGCTTGGCACCTTTACGGGATAATTGGTTAATTGGTGTCATCCGTATCGCATGCTTTGAATTAGAACACGTGCTTAAAATTCATCCTCTGGATTGAGAAATATTGTCGCTGCAAGTTTGAAGGGAACGCGGAAGCGAATTGCGGTTGACATTCAGCAGAGAGCGGTAGACATCACTTGAAAGTTTTACTTTGAATCATTGGGAGTTTGGAAAATTCAAAAAAGGTTCTGGGTGTGTTTTAGTGCTCCAGAGTTCGTTAACACACCCTATTATCAGTGAAGTGAAGAGAAAATTAAGAGCCAGCCCAGGGCTGTTCATTAGAGGTCAGAAAACAATAAGCATTGGAACAATAAGCATTTGGAACAATAAGCATTGAAACATTTCGAATAATGTTGCAGCAATTTGGAGCAAACCCCAAAAGAGGAAGATGTTTTCAAGTACCATGTTTTCTTCTTCCTTTCTTGTTTTTTCTTGCCAGCGAAACTTGAAATTTTGTGCTCCAATGCCTTGACATACTGCACCGGAATCCCTGCCAAGTGTAGCTGCAGAATTGTAAAGGAGTGTGCAAAGTGGAGCTCCTGTGGGCGGGTGAGTCGAGGAAGATGTTAAGATATGTAAATGGGGGAAATAAATTTGCCTTGAACTTCGAAATTTGAGCGGTAGGAGCTGGCCTTCTCTGTACAGGGAGAGAGCCAGAACATAGGTGATAGGAACGTGGCAGTCCCCACCGCTGAGAAAGTTGCCGAGGTATCCAGGCTTTGTACATCAATGGAAAACCTGTGGCGGGAGATTTAAATAGTTTTCACCAAATCTGCCTCGACTATCAGTTAACGATGCCTCCTGCTAAACACTGTACCGATTACAGTAATAAAAATTACCGCGTGCAGGCTTTTGATCTATCTGCGACTCTGGCTTTTAATCATCCAGAAATGAGTTGTCTGCAAAGATTGATTATTCTCATTTCTAGCTTATCTCTGTCCTAAGACCCACGGAGCGGCGATATGGTAATTAACTCATTCTTTTTGCTGTTCCCCCAGTGAATTTGTTGACGATTGTGATTCTATCCTGGGGAAAGTGCGGCCTCTCTACCTGCACCACTCGCTACCAGGTGGCCATGGCAACGGCGGATGTACTAACCATCATTTTGAGATCACGTTGTGGCGGATCAGTTATTGTTATTTCCACGGGACTTTTCTGCCCATCACCCCTGTATGTAGTGTGATCTCTGCCCTGGGGTTGACAGCCACAGACTATTCTGTCCGGTTCACCGTCACTTTTACGTTTGATCGGTATGTCGCCATCCGTTCCCAGAAGCGGAACGCAAAGTATTGCATCGGGAAAACTGCAGCTGTGGTTCTGGCAACAGCAGACATTCTGTTCTGCTTTAAAATTGTGCCAACTTTCTTTATCTTTCATCCTGCAAAAGTTCTTGGCAATATACCCTGGGTCTGTTTACCAAAGCCGGGCTAGATATACGGATCGAGGATGGGTAGGATAGAAGTGGCTTTTTTTATCTTTCTAACGCCATTACTCCCTTTCGTGTTAATACTACTGCTTAACGCTCTGACAGTCAGACACATTTCAGTGACTAGTCGCGTGCGCAAGGGGCTGAAGGGTCAGAGCAAGGCGGTAACCGCAGTGACCGGGATATGGAGAGCAGGAGAACATCTGTGATCTTTCTCCTCACCATCTCCGGAAGCTTCTTCATCCTGTGGTCGGTGAATGTTGCCGAATTCCTTTATTACACCATTGTCTGGCCAGAACAAAATAATTACAATGATTCGGAATACATATTTCACCACACCGGAAACATGCAGGTGATATTAAATTGCTGTAGAAACATGTTTATTTATGGGGTAACACAGTCTAAGTTCAGAGTGCAACTCATCAGCGATGCGTGATAACCCCTCACCTCAGTTATTCGATTCATTAACAAACAGGATTTCCGAGTGCTTCTCCGAGGCGATCGCAGTCTTCCCCACCAATTATTAAACATTAAACGCCCGCGACCTCTATCTCCAATCAATTATTAAACATTGTGCTTTTTAAAAAAATATATAGTTTTCGCCACGTTCTCGTTCTCGTCACGGCCTCACCCATCTTCGATAATGAATCCAATTTTCCAAAGTAAATTCACATCAGTCAATTTGATTCTCGGTGATGCAACAACAAATGTAAATACTGTGTTCATCAGGAGACCGTGCAGAATTTACACAAGCGCCCCGTAGATCAGTGCAATCTTGTATGCGGTGGAGCACATTGAGCAATTGACCAAGACAACTGCATAGAACGCTAAATGAAGTGATTCTGCATTCTTCCCTGTGACCATCAGGTTCCTTAATGAATTAACGTATATCCGAGAAAATGATGATCCCATCCTGTTACACAGTTTGAGGTGATTTATTGTTTATTCTTTCATCCTTATCTTCTGATATCTGTATGTCAGTGTACTTGTAATCTTACTGTGATAATGTAATTTCCACCGGGAAATGAAGTATCTATCAGTCTTATTTCTATGTTTCCGCTCCAGTTAGAAACGTTTCTCCTGGTAAAACCTTTATTTTAAGGTGCACACCCACACTTCTGCACTTGGTATTCCATCTGTACCCACTCTGTATAGCTGACCATCGTTCTGATGACTTCCTGCAGGCAGTACGACTTGAGTTGGCAATAAATCCTGCCCATCTGAAAGATGGCTAGGACCAGAGGAAATGAATGAAGAAGTACAACATTTCATCAATTCTCATGATGAAACTCAATCCCCTCCAATGAACTCAAAAACTATGTCTGTCCCAAAGGAGATGTGAGAGGCAAGTGCTTTCACACAGATTGGTGGGTGGCTGGAACGCGTGCCCGGGGTGGCGCTAGGGTTAGAAACATCAGAGACGTTTAAGAAACTCTGAGATAGGCATATGAATGTGATCAAAATGATGGGAGACAGATATTATGTAGGCAAAATGGATTAATTTCGTGGGGTTATGGTTAATAATTTATTTGGTTCAGCACAATATCTCCGGACTGTTACTGGGACATACTGTTCTCTGTTCTTTCCGTGTTCTATAACATTGTTAAATCTACAATGTTTTAATGTGATTTTCGATCAGTGTGTTGTTTTACCGTACTGAGTTGAAAAACTTCATTGAGCATTTTATCCAATTCTGCCAATCTATTCGTCATCTCCACAAAGGATCCCCAATCACTCCCTGCGACTGGGAGCCTTTTCCCATCACCATGCTGAGGAAGATCAGGGAATCCTCTGTCGGGGTTCCCAGAATGAATGGAAGAGAATGGACAATATAGTATTCGCCCAATGATGGGACATTCCAGTGACTTTCAACACAGGAACAGTGTCTGGGCAGCCTCTTCACCCATTCTGTAACTTTCTGGGTTTAGTCATTAGAAGCAAAGCACAGACTGTAGAATTAAATATCAGAATATCATTAGAGTCACAGAGTACAACCGCTCAGAAGCAGGCGCATGTAATCCAAACTGCAAAGCTGGACTGATGTTCTGACTAGTCCCATTTACCTGCACCCTTTTGTACTCCCCTCCTATCCATGAACTTAAATTTCTGTTAAATTTATAGAAATTGGCCTCACATCCACCACTCCTGTTGACAGCTCGTTCCACACTCTCACCAGACTCTGAATGAAAATCCCCTCAGGTTCCCCTATAATATGTCACCCTCACCCTTTCATCCTTTATCGGGGATATCTGTTACGGGGAGAGGGGAGATGGGGTGCAGCGTAAGTGGGTAGAGGTGCGGGAGGAGTGAATGTTTGGGAAGGAAAGAGGGAAGCAAAGGGATGAGTTTATACTTACTAACAGTAAAAAAGTTCAACTTAATTGCTGCAAAATTACTACTCATACCCTGTACACACTGAACCAGATTATTGACATAGACGACAAATGGCTTAACTTTGCGAACATCACAAAGCTGTAGCTTAGAGTCCAATAATCAGCCACTCACCGTCACTCTATGTTTCCTACCATCAAGATAACTGTGCATCCAGTTTGCCAGCTCTCCCTGGATTCCACGTGACTTAACTTTCCACAATAACTTACCATGCTGAACATTATTAAGGGCCTCACTGATGACCGACCATATAGGACACGATCCTGGGACAAATGTGACATAGGTCAGAGAGCATATACTTGGGAATAAGAGGTTTAGAGGGATATAGGGAAGAGATTATTTACTCAGAGGGTCGTGAAATCTGTCACACGCTGCCCGGAGTGGCGGTGGAGGCAGATCCCTTCACAATATTTACAAAGTGGATGAGCACTGAAACTGCCGAGATATAGTCGGCTATGAACCATGTACTGATAAAGGGGACCAGTTTAAACAGTGAGTGGATGGTCAGAACAGGTATGGCCAGACAAAGGCCTGTTTCCGTGCTGTCTGATCCACCACTCCGGACATGCTAAATTAACGATAGTGGCACGGCAAGTCATTGATTTCAAAACTCCAGAGCCCTCTCCAACCTGAAATAAACCAGGCTGAACCCCTTTGTCACCACTGGGAATGTCTGTTTCTGTCAGGGTAACATGCAGATTAGTCACTTCTGATAAACAACTGGCAATTGATGAAATCCATGTGTCTTTTTCTATTAATGTCGCTTCTTTACAGCAAAACGAACCCTCTCACTGTGTCAGAATCAGTGATTAAACATTGTGCTTTCATCCCTGCAAATTGTATCTTGAACCATTTCACTAAGGGTCTGATGCAGATACAGCTCCTGCCCTCTGCACTTGCGTTCACATTTTCCCTGCCTCTGACATGGCAAATGTCCTCAGAATGGTTTTCTGAAGGTTATGGTACATTCTGCTCTTCGTCAGACCTGACAAACCACGTATTCCACAGTGGGTTCCAGGGAAGCTGCATCTCCACAGAAACTCCTCACTTTAGACGACTGTCTGTATCCGTGACACTGGAAATCACATCTCTGTCACTCTCCTGATACCGTGTGTGACCTGCTCACTTCCGTGTATCTCCCTCACCAAGCTTCTTCGTCAGTCACTATCTGCGTGATTATAAAAAAAAACAATTACAGCGATCTATCTGACAACTCTTGTACCTCTCTGCTTCAGACCACGCTTAGCTGGTTAAACTCGACCTCTCTTCGGCCTCTTCCTTTTTCCCTTTCCCTTTGCAAATTTCAGACATGCCAGCTGATCTAAATCCATTGTAAGGACATTTAATCTCACAAGATGCTGATCAAACCCGTGTTCTTCTCTGATGCAGCCGTCACTGACACCACACTCCGCTTCCCAATCTTCACTCGCTGCCTAAGGCGGCGACAGATATCCCAGTCTCTGAGGCTCTGTAACAAACGCAGTGTTAACAATAAGATTATACAGTACTTAATATGAAGAGAGAATTATTGCTGTCTATTATGGATACGCGAGCAAAACTGTCTGATCCAAAGGAAAAGATCCTCCCTAGTTTACAACTTAACTTGTCCCGGTACCTATCTTCCTCGGGTCACAGAACGCCCGATCTCCGCAAGACCCCCAAATTCCATTCCCCCTTCCCCGATCCCCTTCGCTCCTGCAGCCCACCCGTTTCAGCACTCACCCCACACGCATACGTCCACCATTAATATCTACACCCACACGCAGACTGATCCCCTGCACCCCAAATCTTATTGGAGAACCAACGTATCTTGTCCCACAGCTGGTGCTCGTGCTCGTGCACAAAGCTAAAACCGGTGCTGCGGGACCGGCAGGGTTCGGTCCCATTGCGGCTCGTCCTCGATTTACACAAACCGGAGATCAGCCCCTTCCTCTCCGCCGCCCGTATAGGAGAACCACCGACGCGGACGGGACCTGTGGTCGGAGGTCTGCACATTGCCCCCGGTGGCCGAATGTCCAGGTGTCGAATATATGACGAAGTCTGCAGATGCTTGAAATCAAAAGCAACATAGACAATTTGTTGGCGGAACTCAGCAGGTCTCAGGCAGTATCTATGGAAACGAGTCAACAGTCGACATTTGCGGTGGAGGGGGGGGGGAATTTGTTCATCGGAATTGGAAATCGGTATTCATGTTATCAGGTTGGAGACTATCCAGACGGAATATAAGGTCCTGATCCAGGACCTGAGGGTGGTTCCATCTTGGCACAAGAGGAGGTTATGGGTTGACACGTCGGACCGGAAATAGGAATCAGAATTAAAATATTTGGACACTAAGAAGTCCCGCTTGTAGCAGATAGTTTAACGGCTAACTTATTTTAAAGCAGGTATCCATATACAACCTGATATCATTTTTTTTTCCTCTAGAGAATCATGAAACAAGGAAAGAACATGAACGCCGTTCGGAGAGAAAAATCAAATTCCCGCCCGCCGCATAAAAAAGAACAGCATGCCGATCATTTTTCCACAAAACCTCGATTCCTTGCACAAAATGGAACATCGACTTCGAAACCCCCCTCCGAAATTCAAACTCTAATCCTCACAGCTGCAGAGGAGCTGATGTGACTAGTGTAGAGGAGGCCGCATCGGGAGCAGCGGACACAATAGGCAATCACAGAAGATTCGCAGGTGCCTCATCTGGAAGAAGAGTTTGGATAACGGGAAGAATTCGCCCTTTCACTGTGACATTCCGAAATTCACATCAAATCCATCGAAATAAATCGAGGTGAACTTCTTTCACCAACAAATATAATTCCTCTCAGCGATCCAGCTGTCAGAATGATTCCCTGACACTGAGTGAAAGGGGTGTCTATGGACAACATTGTCAGGGTGTTGTGTTTGCCAGAAGACAAAAACTATAGGGACGACAGTTTTTTTTGCTGATCAATACACGCTGTGTAGACCCCGCAATTCTGATGTTGGGAACCAACACTACGCTGCCTCCTCTGACTACAACACACACAACAGAGCACAAAACAGGAGATTCAGTTATGAAACCCCTGATTAATGTTGTTGTCCCACTAATGTTGTTGTCCCACTGAAATCTTAACAAACTCCATCAAGGTATTTCAAACCGGATAGCTCTCCCACCGGTGACGTCACACAGGCGCCCGCACGCCCCTGACATCACACATGAGTTCCCCACACCGGGATTAGCCCTCACGTGCGCCGTACGTTACCCATACGCTGCTGTGCTCGAGCTTGGTCGGGTTAACGGCTGATCTAATAATCACGTGCCTCTCACTTCCAACCCATCCACCCCCCAACTTTCTCCGCTCACTCCCCCTACAGTCAACAAAGGAGTGAAGAGCTGAGCTCTTCCCATTGGTCCAAAGCGATGTCAGTCACTGGTAGCACCCAACAGCAGAGGCGGATGGCTCTCTGGAGAGGGAGGTGATCGCGTCAGCAGGAGGATGGGGAGGGAATGGATTTTGTTGAAAGGATGAAGATGGTATTTGAGATGGTGGACAGGATTTTGGCTCGGTGGCGACAAGAGAGATTCATCTGTTCCTGAGCCCGAAGTGATGGCGAGCACAGAGTTTCACCACATGGGGCGGGTGGGGGCATACACCGGCGGATTGATTATCTGCAAGTGAGGCCAATGGTCTGGGCAAAATGGGGATACGTTTGGTGCTGTGGAGCAAGACTGGACTAGTCAGTGGTCTTACTGAATTCTAGGACGGGATGGAGGGGCCGAGTGTCTTCCCCTATTCCTGATGTCTGTGTGTTTAAAGACAAGGAATAACGAGACCATTACTCGTCCGCAGGATGTCCAAGTGGGTGTTGTAGGGTTTGGTGATTGGATCCAGTTGTTCCTAAGTTGTGTCAACTCTTTGGACTAATACTATTATTCTAAATGCAATGCTAAATGCATATTCATATTTATGTACTGAATGTGACACAATTCTATATTTATATATATAGCCATCTGCTAGTCTCGTGAGACCATTGATTTTCTCCTCGGAATTTTTCCAGGGAGTTGGCCTGGGCAAAGTTGTATGGGAGACCATCTCGAGACCGGCAGTTGCCCATGCTGTAGGTCTCCCCTCTCCACGCCACCGATGTTGTCCAACGGAAGGGCAAGGGCGATACAGTTTGCCACCTGTGTCGTCGCAAAGCTATGTGTGGTTAAGTCCCTTACTCAAGGTCACAACACGCAACCTCAGCTGAGGCTCGAACCAGTGACCTTCGGTTCACTAGAACAACGGCTTAACCACTTGGTTATATAGAAATGTGGATAGATAGATAGATAGATAGATAGATAGATAGATAGATAGATAGATAGATAGATAGATAGATAGATAGATAGATAGATAGATAGATAGATAGATAGATAGATAGATAGATAGATAGATAGATAGATAGATAGATAGATAGATAGATAGATAGATAGATAGATAGATAGATAGATAGATAGATGTAGATAGATAATTACAAAATGAATATATTGCCAATGACATGAAATATATTTCTATATTGTTAAGCACACAGAATTGTATGATATATGTTCCGTGTGTTATCTGAATGTACTTGCCTGTAATCCTGCTACAAGTCAATGTTTTTCCCTGCACCTGCACCTTCCCGTACTTACACACTTCGCAATACATTCCACCGGGCTCGAAAAATACTTATCAAGATTTGAGTGGTGATGGTTATCTGTTCCGCAAATCTAAGATGTAAGTAGAATCAACGGAACGGGTGGATGCTGCAACTGTTTGGCTTGGTTTGGACAAATGGACCCAAACTCGGCAGTTCCTTCAAAACCCACTTCATTGTTAATACAGAGAATAAATAGACAGTTGCGAGAAACGTGTTATAATGTACACCACCTACACCACCAATAGGTAGCTCTAACCAAGAAGGAACTTGCCCACCTCTCAGCCCAGCTGGAAGGGGTTAGACATCCTATCCGGCGCTTACACGACCCCTCCTTAGCCAGTCCAAGTTTTGGTCACGGATTAAGACAAAATACATACGCCACACCTGCAAGTTACAATGTCTATATGACCTTCAACAATCGGCCTCTGCTTCCCCATGGACAGTGCCTGTTATTAAGCTTACAATGAAACAACGTCAAAAAATCATTTTTAGAGACAGGGGAATTGATGGCTTTTACTCAAAACAGCACTTTTACTTTCTTCTCAGACATGTTATCCGGTAGACCAGGGCCATATACTGTTCTCTCCTTATTTAATATCAAGGGTCAATCGTCCCAACAATATAACAGGCCCACAAATTCCTAATTGTTAACTATTTCGTTAAAGTATTCTTGTTCATACCCACTCAATCTACCCATACACTACAAACTCACCTATGCACTCCACCCCCGGACTCTGGTATAGCGGATCACGGACGCCTGAAACAAATTACCGCAGCACACATTGAGTTAAGCACAGGCATAATAAATATTATAACGACTAATGTTACTACAATCCATATTACCCATTTGCAGTATCTTACGTCCGATGCCCCCAAAGGTGCTAGATAACATTCATCAAAATCCTCGATTCTTCGAAGCGGTCGAACTGTCCAGACCTTCTCAGTCCATATGCATCGACGAAGAGGGACAGCAGAGGGAATCCGCGAATGTGGACGGTGACCCATGGACCGAACTTGTTTTCTTCCCGCCTTAGACAGAGCATCTGTATCACTCATCGAATTGGGAGATCGCCTATATTGATGGCATAAGGTTCCAATTTGCATTATTTCTGGCTCGGGAGGGGCTCCAAGCTCGGACTCCAGGTTCTTCCGTTGAAGCTCCCCTAATAGATCACTGTACCATAGCAGCACTCCAGCCATCAGTCTATAACACACAGGGAAACAGTAGCTCGAGTTCCGAGCTGCCAGTCGCTCCGAAATCAAACATTACAATTCTTCATGTCCTTCTATAGAGACCCACCGACTGATGCCCTGTGAGTTTACTATTAGAAAGGGGTTATTAATTCCCTTTCTGTAGTTCTCCTCTTGGCCTTGTCACCCATACTTTCCCAGCTATCTTACTTATCTCACACGTGGGTGCCCCCTCTGATGTACCCTCTAAAGTCACAGGATAACTCTGAATCAAACTGGAAAAAGGGAACCCCCCACCCCCCCGCCGTGTGTGATCGATTGTTCAGAACGTTCATTGCTTGATGCAGCACAGAATGCCATCCAAGATTCCATATAATCGCTCAATCAAGTCAGCTGCCGTGGGGTAATAAGGTATATGGAGGACCCAATATGTACCTTGCTCTTTCGCCCAAACCTGGATCTGTTGCCATGTAAAATGGGATCCAGTATCTGAATGTATTTCCTTGGGGGTGTCATAATGTAACACAAAGTATTCCTCCCCCTGAATAGTGGACTCCTGACTGGCAGTAGGAAAGGGTGTGGCCAACAGGAATCCAGAATAAGTGGCCACAATTGTCAATACATAGGTATTATTCTTATGTGGGGCAGGGGTCCAATATAATCAATCTGCCATACTTTAGACGGTAAGGAGCCTCTCTTAATATGGGCGAAAGGTCCACGTGGGACAGAATGAGGCTTGACTTGTTGGCAAGAATGACACTTGATACAATAGCCCGACAGTCATCCACCGTCAAAAATAGTCCATGGTCTTGTCCCCACTCTCGCGTCCCCTTCTCCCCGAGGTGACCGGACTGTTCGTGGGTCCAGCCAGCTAGAGGCACTATAATTGCAGATTGCGCAGCCAATCCGCCTACTTGATTATTGTAGAGCGCCGTAGGGCTAATGTCCTTCTGGTGAGCATTCACATGATACACATAAATGTCGCGCCTCTGCGCCTCTTGCCATATCTGTTGTTCAGATGAACTGTCCACTGGTGCATCTGCCAACTCACCATCCAGTTTGCCATTTCATTAGCCACTGCCACAAGTCGGGATATATTCAAATTTCCTTGGTGGGGAGTGAAAAGGGCAGAGTAACTGCTACACGTCCCGCCAGCTTATGGGATCCGTCCTCTCCTTCTTGTATGAACTGAGTATCGTTCGAGGATCGCAGAGCAGCAGCCTTCCGCGGTCTGCGTCCCGATAACCAATGGCTTGAGCCATCCGTAAACCAAGCATAAGCCTTTTCCTCCGATGTCAATTCCTTGTATGGCCGGTCCCATCGATGATGGAGGGGGTGGGGGTGGTGGTCGAGAGCGGCAATGTCCTTCTCGTCCTCCATTCCAGTTGTCATAGTTAATCTGGCTACTTGTTTATGAAGACGGCTGACTTCTTCGGATTCTTTAATTCGTTAGCGGTCCGGTCCTGTATATATGTATGTATATATATAATTTCCACTTCACTATGGATGACTGCTGCGCACGCCCCTGTCTCACCTGCGTATCCGGGGCAAGCACCAGGTGTATAATAGGCAATTCGTGTCGTAATACCGTGGGATCCGATCCCGTGATTTACTCCGTTTCCACCAGGGCCCAGTCACAAGCCAGGAGCTGCCGTTCGAACGGAGTATATCTTTTGGCTGCCTCCGACTTGGAGCGTGACCGGAACCCTAGGGGCACTCTACTTCCGTTCTGCAGTTGCCACAGACTCCATGCGGTCACGTTATCTTGAACAGACACCTTTAATTCATACGGAGCCCCCGGGACCCGAGGTGAAAGGGGAACGGCCCGTTCACCTGCCCTTTTGGCCTGCGCAAACGTCTCCTTTTGCTTATCTCCCCATGTGAATTTACTCTTCTTAAGAGTGACGGTGTACAGTGGTTTCAATAGGAGAGTCAAACGGGGAATATGCCTCCTCCAGTATTGGGGGTTGCTGCGGTTTGAATTTTATTTCGCACCTTTTCCGGTATAAATCTCCCGCAGCATGCCAGTGGATCTCCAGAAATGTCACTGAGTGACTGAGACCTTGTACCTTATCTTAATTCACAGTCTATCCCTTCTCTCGCACACACTGAAACAGGGACCACAGTGTCTCTGCGACACTGCCTTCGTCAGGTCCCTGTAACATAACATTACCGATATAGTGGTGTATTCTGACGTTAGTCTCCAAATCCCGCGTCACTATCCCATGGCAAAAGGTAGGACTATGAACATACCCCTGTGGCAAACGAGTAAAGGTATACTGCCTACTGGTCCAGGTGAACGCGAACTGCTCCTGTGACTCCTCCTCCAAGGGACTCGAAAAGAATGGGTTGGTAAGATCAATAACAGCATACCATCGACCACCTGTGTCATCCGGTATATTATCAACCATCGCCCTTATGTTGGGCACAGCGGAACTCAACGGAGGAGAGTATCGATTCAATTCTCGATAATCAACAGTCATTCGCCAGGACCCGTCTGGTTTCTTTACCGGACAGACCGGGCTAATGTACAGGAACGTGGCAGTTCGAAAAAACCACAGCTTGCTCCAATGAGGCAACAGTATCAGTTATTTCCCTGTGACGCCCCGGTTTCCGATATTGCGGAATCGACACTATCTGCGTCGGTTGGGGGATAATCAGGGGCTCCCACTTAGCCCTTCCAACTACCACCTGCATGCTCCCGATCACAAAACTAAAGCACCCTTCAATTACATTCCCCGCAACACATTCATTCCTGAGATACTTTCGGAGGTTACATCAGTCAGGACAGATACAGAACGTGGGGCGTTGTCGGCGATCGTTACATCACCCATCCCCTCCACATATCGGGATCGGCCGGGATCACAGTATGACCTGCTCCCGTATCCACCTGAGCAACAAATCGTTGATCATTTCCCTTAGCCCACTGGACATCCAGAGGTAGATAAGGACGAGGGTCCTCCCGGGTCCACATCGAATTATTCCTCTATGTCGGGGGAACGCGGACAGCCCCCTAGGTCCGGAAGGGGTTGTGAATACGCCATTTCCCGGTCTCCTCCTATATGGCCTTCTGTCCGACATCCTGCAATTCACCTAACGATGGTACAGTGAGGAGGCAGGAGAAGCAGGTGGGGCAGCCGGCGGCTTCCTATCTTTAATGTGCTCATGATGCACCACATACAATACACTGGTCGGTACACCATTAATATTGTCTTTATTGACGCTTGCTTTCAAAAGGGTCGTGAACATCTCCCTGCACGTCAGGGCAGGTTTCCGTCATGGTTCTGGTTGGCTGATCCCCTTTAACGCTTCTTTCCCCCTGATTATGTCCTAATTTCAGTCATTAGATTTCCATTTACAGCTAGGTTACTTAATTACAGCACACCTGGTTTTCATCAGAGTCCGCAATAAGTCCGATGGCGTCACTATCACGGGTTGCCAGTTTGTTGGTCTATTCTCGTGAGCTACTTCGTTCGCTTGTCCGATTAGAACCGTTAGTTCTTAGTTCAGCCCGAGTTTCAAGATAGTCCCTGTAAATCCCGTCTCCGTGTCAAGATTCCTCCGGTTTGCTGTTCTACGTTCACGTCTACGCCAACTTCCCCGACTCAGTCGACGTGCCGGTGATCTGCACTGGTGTTCTCCTCAGTTGCCCCGTGTAGCAGAACAAACCGGCCACAATGAACCCAGCCAACGCGAATTCCTTGCAACAAGTCCTCGCCAGAGAGGCCACCATCTCCGGCATGTCATGGAGAACCTCCGTTCCCTGTCAGTGAACGTAATAAAGATCAGTGAACAGATCGACCGATTATCTACCCATCTTACCCCGTCGTCTCCGGGAAGTCTGTCTGACCAGCCCAGACAGCCTGTACTGGCGACGCCGAATGCGTCAACAACACGTCCGCTATGAGAGCCACACGTACCTGAGCCAGAACCCATCGCCGGAGATCTGGGGAAGTGCCGGGCTTAGCTTCTGCAACTCTTCTTGTTGTTCGAGCAGCAGCCATCCACTACGCCATGGACATATCAAAAATAGCTTACATTATGGGGTTGTTGCGAGGAAATGCCTTAGCATGGGCCAACGCGATTTGGGATAATCAGCCAGAGACCTGCTCTTCCTTCCCCACATTCATCTCAGAAATAAGGAAGATTTTTGACATCCCGTCCGCGGTAAACAATAGACAATAGACAGTAGGTGCAGGAGTAGACCATTCGGCCCTTCTAGCCAGCACCGCCATTCACTGTGATCATGGGTTATCATACACAAGCAGTACCCCGTTTCTGTCCCCATATCCCTTGCCCCGCTATCTATAAGAGCTCCATCTAACTCTCTCTTGAATGCATCCAAAGACATGGCCTCCACTGCCTTCTGGGGCAGAGCATTCCACAAATTCACCACTCTCTGGGTGAAAAAGTTTTTCCGCTTCTCTGTTCTAAATGGCCTACCCCTTATTCTTAAACTGTGGCCTCTAGTCCTACACTCACCCATCAGCGGGAACATGCTTCCTGTCTCCAGTGTGTCCAGTCCCTTAACAATCTTATATGTTTCAATCAGATCCCCTCTCATCCTTCTAAATTCCTGTGTATACAAGCCCATTCGCTCCAATCTTTCAACATATGACAGTCCCGCCATTCCTGGAATTAACGTTGTTAAACTACGCTGCACTCCCTCAATAGCAAGAATGTCCTTCGTCAAATTTGAAGACTAAAACTGCAAACAGTACTCCAGGCGTGGCTCACCAGGTCCCTGTACAGCTGCAGAAGGACCTTTTTAGTCCTATACTCAATTCCTAATGTTATAAAAGCCAGCATGCCATTAGTTTATTTCACTGCCTGCTGTACCTGCATGCTGTACCTGCATTGACTGATGTACAAGAACACTGAGATCTCGTTGTACTTCCCCTTCTCCTAAATTGACTCCATTTAGATAGTAATCTGCCTTCCTGTTCTTGCCACCAATGTGGAAAACCTCACATTTATCCACATTCAACTGCATCTGCCATACATTTGCCTACTCACCCAACATGTCCAAGTCATCCTGCATTCTCATAACATCCTCCTGACATTTCACACTGCCACCCAGGTTTTTGTCATCAACAAACTTTGTAAAGTTACTTTTAATCCCTTCATCAAAATCATAAATATGTATAGTAAATAGCTGCGGTCCCAGCACCGAACTTTGCGGGACCCCACTGGTTACAGCCTGCCATTCCGAAAGGGACCCGTTAATTGCTACCCTTTGTTTCCTGTCAGCCAGCCAATTTTCAATCCATGTCAGTAGTCCGCCCCCAATACCATGTGCCCTAATTTTGCCCACTTATCTTCTATGTGGGACTTTATCAAAAGCTTTCTGAAAGTCCAGGTACGCTACATGCACTGGCTGTCCCTTGTCCATTTTCATAGTTACATCCTCAGAAAACTCCAGAAGATTAGTCAAGCATGATTCTCCCTTCATAAATCCATGCTGACACGGACATCGTCCTACTGCTATCCAATTATGTCGTAGTTTTATAATTTTATAATTGACTCCCGCATCTTTCCTACTACTGACGTCAGGCTAACCGGTCTATAATTCCCCGTTTTCTCTCTCCTTCCCTTCTTGAAAAATTGGAACATCATTAGTCACCCTCCAGTCAGCAGAAACTGTTCTATAGAACATTGGAAAATGATTACCAATGCGTCTACGATTTCTAGAGCCGCCTCTGTCAGTACCCTGGGATGCAGCTGAGCGTCTACTCACCCTCCGTCAAGGCTCACGCAGTGTTGCCGAATACTCCGTGGAGTTCCGGACGCCAGCGGCCGTCTCGGGTTGGAATGATGAGGCACTCTAGCAGCTATTCCGGCAAGGCCTCTGTGATAAGGTAAAAGACACGTTGGCTGCTACGGATGACACTAACTGCCTGGATTCAGTCATCTACCTAGCCACCTGGTTGCAAAACCGACTCGGAGAACGTCAGAGAAAGAGAGAGAACCGGTCGTCCTACTCATTTGGCACCCCATGGCACGCTTTAACATCTTCTCCCAGCCTTACCTTCTCTCCTCGTCCCGTTCGTAGAATAGCACCCGACCCGTCAGTTTCCACCACCCCGGGAGAGGAACCAATGCAGCAGGGATGGAGTCATCTTTCTCCCACAGAGCGACTCCGGAGATTCAGAGCTGGGGATTGTTTGTGTTGCGGTCAGACTGGCCATTTTCGTGCTACCTGTTCCCTTAGGCCAAAATGGAGGGCTCACCAGTAGAAATGGGGACGCTGGTGAATCAGACAATATTCCCTTCTGTTCCCCAATCCGGGATGCAGATCCAAGCTACTGTAAGCTACAACCAACAGTTCCTGTACTTGAGAGACTCCGGTGCTGAGGGGAATCTGTTGGATGAAAAAAATTGCTGCCTCGGCTGGAATTCCTCGGGAGCCGTTGAGTACACCTCTGGAAGCCCGGGCACTGGAAGGAAGACTTCTGGCCCGAATAACTCATCATACACCACCACTGTCTTTGTTACGTCGGGAGCAGGTACAATTCAACTTAATTTCCTCTCCTCGTGCTCCTATAGTTCTTGGGTAACCCTGTTATGCCGGCATAATCCTTACATTGATTGGTCCGCCGGGAAGATAGCCAATTGGAGTCCGTTTTGTCACTCCACTTGTCCACAGTCGGCACTTTCCCTTGTAAGAACCGTCACGACCTCATCTGCTGTGGATCCCCCCCGACTTGTCCATGGATCCAGCGGAATAAACACGTGTTTAGTAAACAACGCGCCCTTTCCCTGTCTCCACACCGAGCATACGATAGTGCAAACGACCTTCTCTCCGCTGCTCCCCTACCCACCAGTCGGCTGTATAACTTGTCCCAGCCAAAGTGGGTAGCAAAGGAGGGTCACATCAGTGAATATCTCGCGGCGGGCATTATCCGACCCTCATCCTCCCCGGTGGGTGCAGGGCTCTTCTTTATGGGGAAGAACGATGATTTTATCCGTCCCTGCATCGACTACCGAGGCCTAAAACGTATAACCATAAAAAACAAGTACACACTGCCTCTTGTAAGTTCTGTGTTCAATAGACAATAGACAATAGGTGCAGAAGTAGACCATTCGGCCCCTCGAGTCTGCACCGCCATTCTGAGATCATGGCTGATCATTCACTATCAATACCCAGTCTCTGCCTTGTCCCCATATCCCTTGATTCCCCTATCCATCAGATATCTATCTAGCTCCTTCTTGAAAGCATCCAGAGAATTGGCCTCCACAGTCTTCCGAGGCAGTGCATTCCACACCTCCACAACTCTCTGGGAGAAGAAGCTCTTCCTCAACTCTGTTTTAAATAACTGACCTCTTATTCTCAATCCATGCCCTCTGGTACTGGACTCTCCCAACATCTGGAACATATTTCCTACCTCAATCCTATCAAATCCTTTAATTATCTTAAACGTTTCAATCAGATCCCCTCTCAATCTCCTCAATTCCAGCGTGTACAAGCCCAATCTCTCCAATCTCTCTGCGTAAGACAGCAATGCCATCCCAGGAATCAACCTATTGAATCTACGCTGCACTTCCTCAATTGCCAGAATGTCCTTCCTTAAACCTGGAGACCAAAACTGTACACAATATTCCAGGTGTGGTCTCACCAGGGCCCTGTAAACAAATGCAAAAGGACATCCTTGCTCTTGTACTCAATTCCCCTTGTAACAAAGGCCAACATTCCATTTGCCCTCTTCACTGCCTGTTGCACTTGCTCATTCACCTTCATTGACTGGTGAACTAGGACTCCGAGGTCTCTTTGCATTTCTCCCTTACCTAACTCTACACCGTTCGGACAATACTCTGCCCTCTTGTTCCTGCTTTCAATGTGGATAACTTCACATTTATTCACATTGAATGACATCTGCCAAGTATCTGCCCACTCACCCAGCCTATCCAATTCTCCCTGTATTCTCCTAACGTCCTCTTCGCATGTCACAATGCCATACAGTTTAGTATCGTCAGCAAACTTGCTGATATAGTTTTCATTGCCCTCATCTAAATCATTGACATAAATCGTAAAGTGTTCTGGTCACAGTACAGAGCCCTGTGGTACCCCACTAGTCACCTCCAGCCAGTCTGAGAAACACCCAATCACTGCTACCCTTTGCTGTCTATCTGCCAACCAGTTTTCTACCCTTCCCCCAATGCCATGAGCTCTGATTTTACTCACCAATCTCCTATGTGGCACCTTATCGAATGCCTTCTGAAAATCTAGGTACACAACATACACTGGCTTACCCTCGTCTAACTTCCTTGTTACACCCTCAAAAAACTCCAACAGATTAGTCAAGCATGATTTGCCCAATCCTATTACTGCCATAAAGATGTGCCACTATTTCGTCCTTAATAATGGACTCAAGCATCTTCCCCACGACTGACGTTAGGCTAACAGGACGATAGTTCTCCGTTTTCTCCTTCCCTCCTTTCTTGAAAAGTGGGATAACATTAGCCACTCTCCAATCTTCAGGAACTGATCCTGAATCTACGGAACATTGGAAAATGAATACCAATGCATCCGCAATTTCCTGAGCCACCTCTTTTAGAACCCTCGGATGCAGACCATCTTATCCCGGGGATTTATTAGCCTTCAGTCCTACCAGTCTACTCCTCACAGTTTCTTTCCTAATGTCAGTCTGTCTCAATTCCTCTGATATCTTATGACCCTGGCCCATCCATACATCTGGGATATTGCTTGTGTCCTCCCTGGTGAAGACAGATCTAATGTACGCATTAAATTCTGTTGCCATTTCCCTGTTTCCCATAACAATTTCTCCCAATTCATTCTTCAAGGGGCCAAAATTGTTCTTAACTATCTTCCTTCTCTTCACATAGCTAAAAAAGCTTTTGCTATCCCCTTTTAATTTCCTGGCTAGACTGAGCTCATACCTGATTTTTTCTCTCCGTATTGCTTTTTTAGTTAAGATCTGCTGTTTCCCAACTTTCCCAATAATCTGTATTCCCACTCATCTTAGCCCTGTCATACTTCTTTTTCTTTAATGCTATACAATCTCTGACTTCCTTTGTCAACCACTGTGGCCCCTTCCCCCTCTTTGAATCCTTCCTTCTCATTGGAATGAACTGCTTTTGCATCTTTTGTATTGTCCCCAAGAATATCTGCCACTGCTGATCCACTATCTTTCCTGCCAGGGCATCCGCCCATTTAACTTTGGCCAACTCTTCCCTCATGGCTCCGTAGTCTCCTTTATTTAATTGCAACACTGACACCTCTGATCTGCTCTTATCCCTCTCAAATTGTAGATAAAAACTTATCATGTTATTATCACTACTTCCTAATGGCTCCTTTACTTCAAGATCACTTATCAATTCCTGTTCATTACACATCACCAAGTCCAAAATAGCCTCGTTCCTGGTTGGCTCAAGCAGAAGCTGTTCCAAAAATACATCCCTTAGACACTCCACAAACTCCCTATCCTGGGGTCCAGCACCTACCTGATTCTCCCAGTTCACCTGCATGTTGAAATCTCCCATAACGACTGCATTACCTTTAGCACATGCCAATGTTAACTCCCTAATCAACTTGTACCCAATATCCACGCTACTGTTTGGGGGCCTGTACACAACACCCATTAGGGTCTTTTTACCCTTACTGTTCCTCAGCTCAATCCACACAGACTCTACTTCCCCTGTTCCCAAGTCAACTCTTGCTAAGGACTGAATCTTATTCCTCACCAACAGGGCCACCCCACCCCCTCTTACCATATTTCTGTCTCTACGATAGCACGTATATCCTGGTACACTCAAGTCCCAGGCCTGATCCCCTTGCAGCCATGTCTCCGTTATCCCAACAATATCGTAGTTCCCCATTTTCATCTGAGCTTCAAGCTCATCTGTCTTATTTCTGACACTACGCGCATTCAAGTATAGAACTCCTAGCCCATTCTTCCTCTCTTTGCTTAAAACACTGTCTACTCTACCTAACCCAGTTCCTTGAACTTCCATCGGGATAATTGCACCCTGAATTTTGATGACCTTCTCAAGATCACCCAAACCTTCTACACATTTAACCCCATGCTCCTTCTGACCAACCCTCTGGATCTGGATCCCTGCCCTCTGCACATCTATTTTAATCCCCCCCCCCCCCGAGCAGCACTGGCAAACACTCCTGCAAGAATGTTAGTACCCCTCCGGTTCAGATGCAGACCGTCCCTTCGAAACAGATACCAATGTCCCTGGAACAAATACCAATTATCCAAAAACCTGAACCCTTCCTTCGTGCACCAAGCTCTCAGCCTCATATTAATGTGCATAATCATTCTATTCTTCGCCTCACTCGCACGTGGCACAGGTAGCAATCCCGAGATCGTCACCCTGGAGGTCCTGCCGTTCAGCTTCACTCCTAACTCCATGAACTCTCTAAACAGTACCCCCTCACTCACCTTACCTACATCGTTGGTCCCTACATGGACCACTACATCTGGGTTCATGCCCTCATTCTCAAGAATAGCCTGCACCCGATCTGAGATGTCCCGGACCCTGGCACCAGGGAGGCAACATACCATCCGAGACTCCCGATCTGCCCCACAATATCTCCTATCTGCCCCCCTAACTACAGAATCCCCTAAAACTATCGCTCTCTTCTCTTCCGTCCTCCCCTTTCTAGTTGAGGGTTCAACCTCTGTGCCAGAGGCAGGACCACTACAACACATTCCTGGTAGGTCATCCCCATCAACAGTATCCAGTACGGTATACTTATTGTTAATGGGAATGGCCGCAGGGGTGCTCTGCTCTCTCTGCCTGCTCCCCCTGCCTCTTTGGACCGTCACCCATCTGCCTACTTCTTGTTTTTTTGTGTGACTTCCTCCTGATAACTCCTATCTATCTCTGCCTCTGCCTCCCGAATGATCCGTAGTTCATCCAGCTCCAGCTCCAACTCCCTAACTCGGGCTGATAGGAGCTGCAGCTGGACGCACCTCTTCCAGGTGTGTTCATCAGGGACAACTGTGTTGACCCTGACTTCCCACATACTGCATACGGAGCACACTACTGCTCTGACTGTCTCCCCCATACCTGAACTGAATTAATAGAATAAGTCTAAAAAACACCTAGCGACTTTACCTTCTTCCCCTCAGCGAGCAATCACACAGCCTTACCGAAGTCCCCTTACGCCGAAGCCCACTTAGCCAAAGCCCAGGACTCTGCTTCCACGGACTCCGCTGCCCGCTCTGACAAGAAGTCCTGCCTTTTAAAGTGCGCGCTCGACGCTGACGTCACTCGCGCCTGCGCAGTTCCCCCTCCTCCACAGGTATTGACCAGGTAGGCTTAAATCCTATCTGCACGGTCGAATTCTCTGAGCTCCCAGCTGAATCACAAGCTGTAACTTGCTCCCGTGAACTACTACACGGAACCATTATCTTCTCGAAGTTGGATCTGCGAAGCGCCTACCATATGGACCGAATAAAGGAAGTGGACGAGTGGAAGACGGCATTCAATACCCCTTTAGGCCACTTCGAGTACTTGATCATGCCTTTCGGCCTCACCAATGCCCCTGCGTTTTTTCACGCCTTGATTAACTATGTACTAACAGACTTTATTAACCGCTCTGTCTCTGTCTACCCAGATGACATGCGAATATTTTCCAGCAGTCCCCAGCAACACTTTCATCATGTCCATCAAGTCCTGCAGAGACTGGATGAGAAAAAAATATCCGTAAAGCCGGAGAATCCCCTCGTTCAGCTTCCAGGATTATATTATCGAGAGCGGATAGGTGATATCCCTGAACAATTCTAAATGACTCCTTTCACCGTGTATCTCTGCACTTTTATGTTTGCCGAGTCTGTTATCTGTTCCTCAATGTGCCCCAGAGTATGAGTTTATTCGAGTGATGTCCCACTCATAAATAATATTACAATCATTTCTATGTTCTTCGTTCACGTAGCTTTTGGAATACAATGGGCTGATAAGGCTGACACTCATTGCCCGGTGTGTTGCGAGCACAACCATCAATACGCTTGCCTCTGGTGTAAATACTGGAATGATATTTTACTGTCTTTTCTGGATTCAACTCAGTAAACAGATGACTTTATCTGCTGCTTTAACATAAAATACCGATTTACTTGGGGTTATCTCGAAAGTGCCCTGGTGGAAATAACGCAGCACAGCTAATCAAGGTGACGCAACAAGTAATTTCAAATTAGAATCCGTTATGTCCACAGACTGACAGACAGGCACACACACACACACACACACACACACACACACATACTCACGCTCACGCATGCTCAGACACACATTTTCCATCTGTCACTCGCACACGCACATCCTCTCAGTCATACACACTCACTTTCTCCATCTACCGCTTTCTCTCCAACTGTCTCTCTCTGTCACACACACGCACTCACTTCCTCCCTCTCTCTCCCTCTCTCTCTCTCTCTCTCTCTCTCTCTCTCTCTCTCTCCCTCTCTCTGTCTCTCTCCCCCCCTCTCTCTCTTCCACGCACTCGATCTCTCGCCACTTCATATTTTAAACTATTTGCCGATGTCTCTGTTCATGCCTTTCTCTCCCGACACCGAAGGCTTCAAACAAGAAGTTTTAATGTTGAGCTTGCAAGTGGATTAATGGACAGAAAAAAAAAAAAACAGAAATGACATTGAAACTGTCGCACGGCCATGTTGCAGAAAGAATGCAACGGTAGCCGCAAGAATGAAAAAAAAACAGTGAGCTGGTGGAACAGAGAGTTCGTTTCAATCAGGAAAGGAAGAGAGTTGACTTGCAATTCACTTGAAATACAAATTAGTGAGAGGAAACGATAGAAGTGCAAGGACATTCAGTCTGATAATACGAGAGTGTGAGTTTCATTCTCCACCTGCTTGTCCCGGGTAGAGTGTGAAGAGGGGCGGTTCATTCTGTACCCATCGGTCTCCGGTGAATGTGAAGCTGTACGGTTCATTTTGTAGATATCAGCCCCTGGTATAAACTGAGAGTGTGGGATTCTGTAGGTGTCACTCTCTGGTTCAGTGATTTCATTCTGTAAATAGCAGTCTCTTCTGAAGTGTGAAAATTTGGGTTTCATTCTGTATCTGTCAGTCTCTGTTACAGTGTGACAGTGTGGGTTTCATTGTGTCTGTGAGTCGCAGTTACAATGTGAGACTGTGGGTTTCATTTTGTGTCTGTCAGTCTCTGTTACAGTGTGACAGTGAGGGTTTCATTGTGTATGTGTGTCTCTGTTACAGTGTGAGAGTGTTCGTTTCATTTTGTGTCTGTCAGTCTCTGTTACAGTGTGAGAGTGTGGGTTTCTTTTTGTGTTTGTCAGGCGCTGCTCCGGCGGAAATGTGTCGTCTCCGTCCAGAACCTGCGAACATCTGATACAGTGTGAGCGGGCTTATAATTTTCTACAACTTTGCAGCTGTTCCTCAAATCAACTAAATATAGTAAATCTAGTAAAATATTAAAAGAGATTATTTATTCCCAGAACTATTTGATAGATCAAAGTTCTTCTGCAGTCGCTTATGTTAAACGTGTGAGATGGACAGAGCACTTGTGAATGATGACGTGTTAAGGAGCAGTACGTCCTGTGTAATAGAGCCATGTGGCAAACAGACCGTTGCTCAACCACATAGAGCCAAGTGAGCTGCGGCTGATCTGAAACTTTATATGGCTTGGCAGCACAGCTCCGTATACGTTGTATGAAAATGAACAGAATATTGAACATAATTTATTTAAATAAATAAGTGTGTAAGTAAGATCAGAATTTGGTAGGAACAAACCTTTGAGATACAGCGAGCTTCATGTTCCAGCAACATTTATGTGAATATATTTCTCACAGCAATTCTAAATTTCTACTTTCACCTTGCATCTCTGCTCTCATATGTTCCGTGATTCTGTTATCCATTCCACTATGTGCACCTCGGTATGAGTTTGTTCGAGCGATGTCTTTCTCATAAATAATACAATATTCGTTTCTATTTTCCTATGACAGCCTCAGCTGGTGTGTAATACTTCTTGTATATTTTTTATGGAGTGATGGGATGGTGCAGAAGAAGCTGCACTCTGTGCCTGACCCCGTGAGAGTGTATGATGGGACAGTGCAGAGGGAGTTTCACTGTTTTGGGACATCCGTGATATACTGTGTTTAATCAAGGAACTAATGCTGTCGAACCCCTGTCATGCTATCCCGATTGCATTACTGCGTTGGACCTATGCTGTGTCCTCGGAGATACCGGCACCCAAGTATATTACACTGCTCTCACTGTCCACTGCTGAGCTGTGCAGGGCGCCCAAACTTTTGTTTCAGACTCTTTTCCTTTTTTTGTCATTTTGAAACTGTGGAAGATGGAAATAATAAAAATATTAATATTGGTTAAAATATTAAATAAATATGTCATCTTTTACTTTTTGTCTTTTCGATATCAGGTCATGTTTACCCGCTTAGCTGCTCACAGTAACATAAATTTTGACCGGGGGTGCCCAAACATTTGCATGCCACTGTATTTTGGTTGTTTTTGTGCTGCAATTTATTCCTGCCACAATTTCTCCTTTCACATTTCCGCCGACAAGTCAAGCTCCAAAATCACATGCAGTGCGAATCATTTGTGAATGGTTCCCTCATTCGTGTGTCTCCGTCCATCTCACAGTTTTAAATACATATATTTTAATATTTTAAACATGTGAAATTCCGCACATGAGTAATCCAAAGCAATAACAAACCGCTGGAGCAACTCAGCAGGTCAGGCGGCATCTGTGAACATGAATAAACAGTTGACGATTATTCCATCATCTACCCGAGAGCTTTCTTTGCGTCTGGCAAGTAAGCCGGGAAACGCCATAATAAATGGCGTGGGGAGGGAAAAGAAGAAGCGATTGTTGATCCTCCGTCTTGGGTTTATCATCACCGTGGCACAAGAATAAGCCATGAACCGAAAATATCGGGACGGGATTAGGAAACAGAATTCTAATGTCTGGACACCAGAAAGCTCCGCTTTTAACGGCTGGAGCGCTGGTGCTTGAAGAAATGAAGCCCAGTTCATCACGGGCCTCGCCAACGTGGAGACGGTCGCAACAGATCAGGAGAAATGTTACCTCACCTTGAAGACTTGTCCGGGGGAGCTGAATAAGAGGTGTACTAGGCTGACCGTTTGCAGGGAAAAGTACGGTGAATGTGATCAGTCGTGAGGGAGAGATGACAGACGGAAATCATTCCCGAGCGATCCCTCCCGACAACGGATATGTGTCTTTGAGCTATCCATTTAAAAAACATGGTCGGCCTATCCGCGCTCACCTAATCTTCCCGCCGCCTTAACAGCGACACTGTTCCTTTTGTCCATATCTAGCACACAATGTCAACCCGAATTCAACACTTCAATTTCTACCATCCTACCAAGAAACTTATGTTTATTTCTCCCCCAACCCCGATTCTCCGCTTTCTGCACGGTCCAGGCGCAAAACTTTCTAATTCTGTTTGGGAAGCCTCCAAACTAATGACGTGAATATCGAGTCTCCTCCCGGTAACAATTCTCCTTCGCTGCTCTGTTCTATTCCCCACACTGGCCTCTTCTCACTTTCCTATCACCCCGTCGTGGTCCTCTCCTTCTTCGCTTTCTCATATGGTGCATTTTCCTCTCCCATCCGAGTCCTTCCTCTCCAGCACTTTAGCTTTCCTGTCCTGTTGGCTTCACCTGTCACCTTCTTGCCCTTCTCCATCTCCTCCACCGGCTTTTCTATTCTGCGTTCCTTTCCGATTCTCAAGAAGGGCATAGGACAGAAACGCCAACTATTTTATTTGTTCACTTCTGTGAATACTGTCTAAGCAACTGAGCTCGTCCAGCATTTTGCGTGTGCTGCTTTTAATATTTGGTTGTGAGAGATCGTGCCGGAGCTTCCGATTCGAATGTGTTATTGCAGTCTTCCTTTTGAGCCAGTGATGGCTCGCTTATTCCAATGTTGAACTTGCGTTAAAAGTTATTCCCTATAATGTTCAGGTTGGTAATGACTATGGAAACTTACACTCATGCAATGAGTTTCCGAGGCCGGGAGCTCCCATCCTTGCCGCTACGACAATTTGGAACTAGTTACTGTCATGAACACCAGGTTGTCATTGCTCTCACTATGTGATTTTGAGATGGTCCTGTATCTAATATTACATTGCAGGAAGACAGTGTTGAATTTATTTGTCAGTTGTACGGCTCCGAGTTGTGACACGGAAAGGAGAGTCTGCGCCCGCTTGAAACAATTCGGCTGCTTAAGGTATTGAAGCCAGTTGAACACAGTTGCAGATGAGAACGGATGAGAGTGTATCAGGGCAGCGTGAGTGTCAGGAAGTGTTGAAAACAGAGAATTGTGTCCGTCCATCTGAAAAGATTCTGGAGCGACACGGATAATCAACGGACAACGTTCTAACTTTCTTCTTGAAAGTAGAGGGAACGTGTGCTGTTCAAATGGACCCTCAGTGTCAGATCCGTTTCCAAATGAGAGTGAGAGGGGAAGTCAGCACCTGCTTCAGCTGCTGCCTGAACTTAGTCTGGCTGACGGCGTAAAGAACGGTGTTCGTGCAGCAGCTCAGGAGTTGCAGCATGTAGCTCAGTTCGTTGAAAAATGAAGGTATCCTCAACCAATATGGGATGCGCACTACATAAAGCATTCTGTTCCATATTGTCATCACCCCGTACAACGCCCATAACAGGATGAAATTTCCCGAGACGACCAGCAGTAAAACAAGGGACTTTCGGCGGTTCTGCATCTCCGGGTCTCCGGAACTCTGACCACGGCTGGAAGCCCGGAGTCTGCCGCGGGCTCTACTGGCCACTACAACGTTCCTGATGGTGAAAGCATTGAGCAGGATAACCACGAGGAACGGGATCACAGTCGAAAGGACAGTACGAGCGACATCGATTACTGACCAGACGAATGTCCCTAGTACTCCCCATTCCTGCATGCAAGACCACGCTACGTTCGAAGAAGCATATGTATCTTGGACCATGAAGAACCAGAAAACGTTCTTTAAAAAACTCAGTGCAGTCACTGTACTCAGTACCACAGCGACCGTTCTCCCAGTGCCATACTTAGCGTTTAGATCCTGGAAGCAAATGGCCACAAATCGATCAAAGGTGAAGGCGACAGTGAACCAAACAGAACAATCTGTGGCGGCCTGCATTAAGAAGACGTGGGTTCTACACACGCGGACATAAAACAGGAAGGAGAACTCATCCGGAAAAGCCTTCGGAATTTTCATCAATATAACGTCCAGGAAAACGACCGCTAGGTCAGCCGCTGACATGGCCATCAGATAGCGGGTGACTGTTTTAGAGAGTCCGCACTTTCCCCGTGATAGTATGACAATCGTCAGCACGTTCACTGTGAAACGCAGAAGTACATAAATTATACATCAAACTGAGAGCATTGTTGCAAAATTTACCCAGACCAAACTCAAATACTTGCACGCTCCAGAAGTGGAAGAATTTATCGGTAATTGGCAGCAATTCTTTGGTCAGTCAGGGATTAATATTCAATGAGCACGCTAATCACTGGAAGTGACGTCATCCACCGGACAGAAGAACCTGTGGATTTCACAATTAGAGTGAGGACAAAATTGAGCAGATAGCGTCTGTATGACTTTTCTCCACACAGAAATATACAATCTGAGGGAGGCAGTAAATATTGTGTTCAACTTGAGCCATATTTTAGTCGAACAAATCGAGTTGATATTCGCCCCGTTTCAGTGCAGTGTCTTTGATCTCCGTACCTCACGGTATCACACGGTCAAAGTCAATAAAACAGATGTCCTGCTTGTTGATCGAATACCGTGGCTGCATGCAAAATGGAACTGGGGTCAATAAGATCCATAACATTTCAGCTGAACACGGTTCGGGGAAAGGCCGCACCCTTTGTACCTGTCGCTGTTTTTGCACCTGCGTTATCTAATCAAACCTTTCACCAAAAGGCACGGATCTGATCAGTATGTTATACGTGACCGACTCCTCAGTCCCTTTGAAAGGGCAGTGTTTCAGAAGCATAGAAAAGCTGAAAACAGAAGTGAACTGAAGTCTGATGTTTCAGGTGGGAGTGATGCAGACAAACACCCAAATATAGGTGCTGCTGAATCTGTCGGACGGTGATTCAACGCCTTGGTGTCGCTATCAGACCACAGGAGGAGTATATTTGTAGGTAATGGAGATGGTTGGAAAATATTAATTCCCAGTGAACACACGGGTACACAATGAGAGTGTGAGAAGGATGCAGGGGATCGAAACTGGCGGAATGAACAAGTTCAAGAATATTTCGGTCAACCCAAGGATTAAAATAAATTAGTCAGGTAGGGGTCCGGTGGAGAGAGTAAAGCAATGTGTCCAATAGTAACTCAGGTACGGATAGAGTCATCGCGCACTGATCGCATTATCAGTGGCTGGGGTGGTGCATTTTAATGTCCGCAAAACCGCCGGATTAAGGCAAGAGGCTGAATTGCCATCATCACTGAACCAACAAGCACGAATCTTAATGACGCGGATGCAGATTACCGAAAATTTTCACACACTGCCAAGATGGTTTTGAAGTTTTCACTATATCTAAGCCTACTGATTTTCCATCTCACCGATTGTCTTCTTGCATTCAGTTATCCGACCGGAATCTCGCAATATCTCTCACTGCCCCCCACACACCCCACCCCCCCGCTCCCCGCACTGACTGCTGTAGTTTCTACACCATTTTACTTCCTTCGCTGAGGTCATGACAGATCTTTCTGATTTGTTCCGCAGATACTTTTTTCTGCGGATAGAAAATTTTTCCCGGTCTGGCAAGGTGCAGATGTCATGTACTGGGTGTTGGTTTAAACGTGTTTTAGACTAACAAACGATAGAAAGGCATAAGCGACTCATTTTTCCCTGATGACTCACTGTTCGGTTCACGCTGAATGCATTGCTGGTCGAACTATAAACCGACCTTTAGTCAGAAAGTCAAACATGTTCCAAGTGTGTGTGAGGAGCAGAGTCAGATGTTCTGCACAAAAGTCGGTCAGAGCTTAGAAAGGGCGACAGCGAGTAGGTGAAATTCCTCTCTCCGAAGCCAGGTACTGAATAGGGAATTATGGGTTCATCATGCCCGGTGACCGAGAGAACCAAAATCGTCGATTCTCCACAGGTGGAGCAGATTTGTGGGTTTTTCTTTGAATATCGAGTAACGGAGCGGACAGAGGTTTGCACTATCCTCAGAGTCGATAAAAAGCAGGCGGATGAAGACGTCCATTACAGCTGTGTGTGATGTTTTCGGAAGCTTAGCTTAGCGGGCAGGAACAGATTTTGCAACAGGCGCAATGGTAAGTTTACATTCTCGATATTAAAAGGAAAGACAAGAAAAGAGAACGGCGCTTACGGTTGTAAATCTGCAGACACTGGTGCCGCCGACAAGATACAGTGAAGCAACTCAGCGAGACTCATCAGCAGGCTCCAGTCCCCGGACCGCCGCCGTCTGGAAGATCAGGAGCAGCACAGCATGGGGACTGCGCTGTCCTGACATTTCCCTCTGAAATGCGCTACAGGTGTGCGCCTATTAAAGTCCATTCTGACAACGTCCCATCATATATACGTCCCTCGTCCCGATTGGAGAATACAGCGACACTGAGGACTTCATGTAGGTTTGCTAAGTATATAATATGGTATTCGTACAAACTCCAAATCACATAACGTCCAATTTCACAGAACGTATCTTGGACGTTAAGCGATGCATATATTAGAACGTAGAGAATAATATCGCAATTCCTTTATAGTCTCCTGGTACTGTCTCCCCAGCATCCATGTGGAATATCTTTTCTTAAAGTACGTCAGCCGCTCCACAAGACAACTGACACAACCTTTCTCAAGGACAGTTAGGGATGGACAAAGCAATGCTGAGTCAGAAAAGAGAATAAATGGTCAGTCTGCCACCGACGTTGCAACATTTATCGAATATAAACGTGGAGTTACGAGTATTTATCAAGCAAGCCTAAAGAACATTGTGTATTTGTGGGTAACATGGGGAGGAGTGGACGTGACATGTGTGTTGTGTGCGATAATAAGACCATGGTACAGCTACCGCCCAAATTAGTTTCAACACAAGACTTCGACTTACCAACGGTGGCAACAATAGCAAGAATTGAGTAGTAAACCGGCTCAAATTCCAAGAGTGCAATTCTGATCCGCTGTGATAATGTTAGTGCTTCTGAGTGAGTTTTGAAGTAAGCATCCCCATTGAAACGTTCTGATCGATTAGAGTAAATTCCCACTGAAGTGATCCCAGTTTCCGACCCGTTGTTAAACGGTCCCACTCTACTCTCCGGGACTGGTGCGTCGGAACTCCGATCGCCATGTCTGTTGAACAATTTCATTACCGGAGGCGTTGCTCGTACTGACAATCATTGCATGAAACCCCTATTTGTACTAAAAAAGCACAAACCGATGACGTAATCAGACCTCGTGGGTGTTCACTTAATTAAACCGAATGAACGAACAAGGCCAGTTAACCCTTGCATATACAGTGACAGAAAAAAGTAAGGATAGAGTGGAGGGAACAGTATGCAGAGAACGGAGGTTAAACCTAGATGTCATGAGCATTCAGTAAAGAAAACTATCACCGGGACTAATTGGCCGAACATTTTCTCCAGACGGCTGGAGCATTACATAGATTCTTTTTTAACATACGCATTCTGTGGTGTCGTCATGTATAAGCGCTCGGTGACAAACTTTTGCAAGTTTGTGGACAAGATCAAATCTTCAACTTTTCAAATGTACAAAAAGATACAAAGCCAATTCATACAAAAACAGACATTTTGGAAGCAACAAAGACCCTGTTAAATTTCAAGGTAGAAACACGGTAGATGCTCCACTAAGAATATCGCATTCTCCGGTTATAATTTGTCTTGTACATTTGGATCTGTACTCGATATCATTCCCGCTTCATACCACGTTTGCTTTTCAGATATTAAGATGCCATTTAATTATTCCGTTTAAATCACAGAGCGAGGGACAAGTAACAATTTATTGTCAATTTCGTTGCACCGTCAGAAAGTTCTGATGATATTTATCTTCCCTGAACCCGCATAATTTACAAAGACGAGAAAATCTGCAGATGCTCGAAATCCAAGCAACACACGCAATTCTGGAGGAACTCAACAGGTCAAGCAGCGTGTATGGAAATGGGTGAACAGTCGCCGTTTCAGGCCGAGGCCATTCACCAGGACTGGGAGCAGAAGGCTGAAGTCGCACACCAGCGGGCTCAACAACAACTACTTCACTTTAACCATTCGACACCCAAGTATGGAATTACTGCGTTTCAGCAACACTCTGACCAACGTGATCACTTTGCACCAAAATGGGCTGAGTTTTATTCCAATTGTCTGCTTGCCAAATCTGTGAATATGCTTATATTTGAGGCTGCGCAAACAGGTAACTGTACATACAACTTTAAGCTCGGATTGCTACTTCCGAACTGTCACATACCAAAAGACTATAAAACAATGAAATACAATTAGGCCACATCCAGTCCGCTCCACAATCCCACCATGGATGAGTCATGGGCCCTCTTAACCCCTATCACCAGCTTTCTCTCCAGATACCTTTGATATCCTACTTCTCTGGAACCTAGAGAAACTCCACTTTAAATATATGCGGTGATTGGGCGATAATGTCTCGCGAACGGAACTGAGTTTTGAGGAGGTCAGTAAGTAGTTCGAGGAACGTATGGTTCTAGGCATTGGATAACTGCGCATTGGCAAGTTCCCGCAAGACGGTCTGCTCCAGAGTAGTGCAATACAAAGTGCCCAGAACCGGACATCGTGATAGGTGACACAATGTTCTAGGGGGCTGGGGAATACACTTGTTTGGGATTGCAATCCCGTACCCAGTGATGTGCAGCAGCAGACGTGGTGTACTTGGATTTTCAAAAGGCCTTTGACAAGGTGCCGCACATGAGGCTGTTCAGCAGGATAACGGTCCATGGAATTACAGGGAAAGTATTAGCGTGAGTGGAGAATTGGCTGTTCGGCAGAAAACAGAGTGGGAATCAAGAGATCATAGCCTGGCTGGCTGCTGGTTACCAGTAGAATACCACAGGGGACGGTTTTTGGACAGCCAATTTTTACGACATACGTCAATGATTTGGACTACGGTATTAAAGGATTTGAAGCTACATTTGCCGATGATACAAAGATAGGTGGAGTAGCGGGTAGTGTTGATGAATCAGAGACCTGACAGAGAGACTTAGTAAAATTAAGGGAATGGGCAAAGAATTGGTAAATGAAATACAATGTCGGAAATACAAATATGGTCATGCACTTTGGTGGATGATATAAACGGGCAGACTATTATTTAGTTGGGGAGAGAATTTAAAATGTGGTAATGCAAAGCGCATTGGGAGTCCTTGTGTAAGATACCCCAAACGGTTAACCTCCAGGTTGATTCGGTTGTGACAAAGGCAAATCAAATGTTAGCATCCTTTTCTAGAGGTGTAGAATATAAGAACAGGGATGTGATGTTGAGGCTCTATAAGGCACTTGTGAGACCGCATTTGGAGTATTGTGTGCAGTTTTGGGTTCCTTGTTTTAGAGAGGATATACTGACATTGGAAAAGTTTCAGAGAAGATTCACAAGAATGATTCCAGGAATGAGAGAGTTACGGTGATTGGAAGGTCTGGAGACCCTTGGGTTTTATGCCCCGGACTTCAGGGGAATAAGGGATATCTCATAGAAAGTCCGAATGCAGAAAGGTCTGAACGGATTAGATATGGCAAAGTTATTTCCCATGGTAGGGGATTCTAGGACAAGACTGCATTGCCTCAAAGTTGATGGCTGCTCCTTTAGAACTGAGATGCGGGTAATTACTTTAGTAAGATGTTGGTAAATATGTGGAATTTGTTGACAAGGGTGGCTATGGAAGCCAAGTCATTGTTTGTTTCAAAGCCAAGATAGTTTTTTGTTTGGTTAGCCAGGGCATCAGAGGGTATGTGGTGAAAGCAGAGGAGTGGGAATGCCTCTATGAACTGGATCATCCCATGTTTGAATGGCGGAACGGACCGAATAATCTACTTCTGCTACTATATCTTATGGTCTTATAGTCTTGTCTCACAACAGAGGAGGTTTAGGTGTTAACTGCTGGACCTTTGGAATTTATGCATCATATTGTCACGCATCATATTGAAAGGCTAAAAAAAGAGAGAGGCACAGACCTGAACCCCACATCCCCACCCACGGGGCAGGATGGACAACAACAACATCGTTGGCAGAGTCAGCGTGCGTTCACAAATGAATGTACAGATGGAAAATTGGAAACAGAAGAATGTGGTGCGGGTAGGATGTTAGAAATATTCTGATAAACACAGGGGATTACGGATAATGTACATATGTGGACTCAAAAATAATCAGCAGGTTAAAGGCAGAGAGACAGAATAAATGAACCGGTTTCGATGTCGGAAGGCGTGACCAACAGTGTTACACACGGATTAGACCGAGTTCCCAGCCGTTTTCCCTTCTGGGAAAAGGACTCTGCGCTAGCCAGACATTCCTTGTTCTCCCAATCTCCAAGTGTCCGTGGGCTTCTCTTTATCGACGACGGTTGGTCTGTTGTTGCCGAAGAATTATTGTCCCGACATATTTTCAGCTACTGGTTGTTATAATGTTTCTCATCATGTGGATCTCCATCCCAGGGTCACCGTCACCTGAGCTATCTGGATCACCTGACATAGGCAGGGAAAGAGTACAGGTCCTGAATGAAGACTACAGGTAGTTAGGAAGGAAGTTGAAAAGCAGGACCTCAAAGGTAGTAATGTCGGGATTACTACCTGTGCCACGCAACAGTGAGTATAGGAATAGAATGAGGTGGAGGATAAATGCGTGGCTGAGGGATTGGAGCAGGGGGCAGGGATTCAGATTTCTGGATCACTGGGACCTTTTTTGGACCTGTGTGGCCTGTATAAAAAGAACGGGTTGCACTTGAATCCTACGGAGAACAAATATCCTGGCGGGCAGGATTGATAGAGCTGTTAGGGAGGTTTTAATCTAGTTTGGCGGGGGCGGGGGGAGGTTGGGAATTTGCATGTTTGCGCAGCGATTAAGGTAGAAAGACAAGGGTATGAGGTCAAGTGTTCTGAGTTGATGAGGAAGGACAGGCAGGGGACAGAACATAATTGTAGCCAGTTAAAGGGGTTGAATGTGGAATAGTAGATGAATTTTGAATTTCCTTACAGTTTAGAAAATATTCTTTTTTTTTTCATCCAGCTAAGTCCGTGGACCTAGAATTCCCCAATTAGTCCATCTTCCAATTCTTTGCCCATTCTCCCAATCTGTAAGCAAGCTCCCTGCACCCTGAACACCACCCCTATCTATTTCCTGTTGGCAACAGTATTATCACTTCTGTTATCCAAATCGTTGACTTTTAACGCGAAAATTCACGCCAATGTGGAATACAACTTATTAATGATCAATGTGGAATAAAACTTCTCATTCCGACCCCACCAGTCCGTTAGTTGGAACTTTAACGTTTACGTTTTCCGTTGTTAAGCTGTCAAAAGCTTTCTGGGAATCCAAGCGTTTCCAAAACCAGGGGCGCACCGGCTGCCGTGGCTGATTTCCTTAATATTAGATTCCAGCATTTTCCCAACCAAAGATCTCAAGCAAACTGTCCAATTCTTTTCCTTCTGCCTCAATGTGCACTGAATTTCGAACATGGGCATGAACAGGCATGTGGGGATACACATAGATTTGTGTGAATTTGCGGATCAGGATTTGCACACGAATGACTGAATGCCTTCGGAGTCGATACTGCCATGTTCTGATGTGCATGTGGGGGTGTCAGTAGTTTGGTGTGCTCACTGAGGTTGTGTGAGCGATATGGGTTGCATATGGTCTTGGATCTGGGGATGCACTACGATTTAGTGGTTACACATGGAATTAGCGGACTGCTCGGATATGGGGTGCACACCTATTTGAGGATAGCATATTTAGGGGTGTGTTGGAGAATATGGGAGTCGCCACGTTTTTGTGGGTGCATATGGGGGTTCTGGCTGTGTCGGCGAATTTGGTGACGTGCGCACGGACTTTAGGATGCGTGTGTGTTTTTAATGTGAAGGCAGCCATTTTTTGCTTAGAATGATTATTCCTCAAGTATAATATAAGCTTGTATGGTTGCCAGTGGGTTTGGGGTGCACATGCATTTTGGGGTGCGCTGTTATTTGGGAATGGCGCAGATTTGGGATTACAGACAGATTTTAGTGATGTGAACGTATGTACTGTTGAATATGGTTTGGGGTGACACGCAGATTTTGCTATGTCGCCGATCTGCAAAAGGATTTCGGGTCGTAGACGGTATTTTAATCTTTAATGTTGATGCAGATATTTTCTAAATTGTTTGAAATGATTCTTGCTTTATTTGTCAGGCTGTTATGGGTGCGGACATATTTGGGGATTGTGCAGCTTTAGTGTGGTTTTGGCAAACATGGGATGCACACTGGTTTAGATGTGTGTAAGCCAATAAGGCGATGCTTACGGATTTCGGGTTCTACAGATTTGACTACGGATTTGGAGTTGTGACGTATCTGAAAATCCCTTCAATTACAGATACTGTCATAATAAATACACTTTGATCTTTCAGCAGTATACTTGTTAAATTATGGTGGCGGCGGGTATTGGTGAACTGTTTAAAATGATTCCTGCTCTGAGATAATCAATTATGCAGCGGTGCTGTCAGATTGTTTGAGGAGCGCACTGCTTTGGGGATTGTGTAGATTTAGGGCAGTGTCGGTAAAACTGCGATGCACGTTCATTTGTCGATGTGAATAGGCTTAGCGATGAACGGGTTCAAGATGCGAATTAATTTGAGTTGTTTTGGCTTATATTCTGATGTTTACTGATTTAGCGATTCTCAGAGATCTGAGGTGTCTGCGGATATGGAGTTATGTTGTATCTGAAGGCAGTTTCATTTACAAATACTTACATTTTAACTGCAGCTTTAACTTTAGACAGTATTCGTGTTATTTTGTGGTGGAGGCAGCCATTTTTAGAACTGTTTGAAATTATTCATTCTCTGGAATGCTCTGCTGTACATATGGGGGTGTCAGCGAGTCTGGAGGGCTCATCGATTTGGGGGTGCACACTTAGGATGTGCGCCGATTTATGAGTAAACATGGATTTGGGGTTTCACACGGATTAGTGGATGAAGACAGATTTGAGTGTCTCGAAGTGTCGGGGGCTGCACGCAAATATGGTGTGCATGGCGATTAGTTGTGTCAGGGATTTTTTTGCTACAATTTATCAATAAAAGCATTTTCACTGTTGTACTTTGCTTTGATGATTGTTTAAGTTTGATTTTGTCAACTGTTCGATTTTTTTTGTTGCTCAAAGATGATCTTAAATTCATGTGGGATTGTCAGCGAGTTTGTGGGCGCACACGGATTTGTGTCTGTCGATGGATGTGTAGGCATGACAAATCAAATTTACAGAAACCTGAACTAAATATACATTGAACATTGTTCTTGCTATTACTTAAGTATCAGCCAGCTAGTTTGTGAACTGTTCGAAGTGATTCTTGCTCTGGAATAAATTAATGTTCATGCGATGTATCAATGGAACTGTGATAGTCCGCACAGATTTAGGAGAGTTTCGGCCAGTATGAGCATACAATGATTTTTGGGGTGCGTGTGGATTTGGGAACGCACCCGGATTTGATGGTTTTGAATTTTGGAGTTGTGCAGATTTAGTAACGTATCGGTAAATATGGGTGCACAGAGATTTAGGGTCGGTGAGGGTTTCACCCATGTTTGCACGCAGACATGGGTTTGCTTGAGGATTTGCGGATATGGCCAAGTTTAGGTGCGTCTCGGCGCGTATGGGTACTCATGGACTTGTGGGTGCCGGTTGGTTTGGGTTTCCGATGAATTTTGAAGTCGATTGTCGAACATTTAATAGTAATTGTACCTTAAACTTAGAACTTGGTTCTCGCTATTTCTTGAAGGTGAATGCTGTTAATTTGTTCACGTTTTGAAATGATTGTTCGTTTGGAAACACCTAATGTGCATAAGTGGCTGTCAGTAGATTTGTCGATGTACACGGTCTTCGAGTGTTCACAGATTGCGGGATGCGGTGGATGTTGGGTCGTGACGAATGTCAGGATTGTTTCATTAATAGGTGCTTTATTAATAAAGGCACTTTCTATGGGATAACATAATGTGTATGTGAAGGTGTTGGCAGGTTGGGAGTGCACAGCGACGAAGTGTGCCTACTGATATGTGAGTGCATGTAGAGTTGTGCGATTTGCTAGATTTGGGTTAATTACACATATCAAGGTTATGCCCTTTACTGATACACTAATAAATAATACAATTTAGCGTTAAACTTCGTTCTTGCTATTTTTACGGTTTATTAAGCCATCTTGTGAAAAGTTTGAAATGATTCTTGCTCTGGAATAAATTAATGTTCATGCGATGTATCAATGGAACTGTGATAGTCCGCACAGATTTAGGAGAGTTTCGGCCAGTATGAGCATACAATGATTTTTGGGGTGCGTGTGGATTTGGGAACGCACCCGGATTTGATGGTTTTGAATTTTGGAGTTGTGCAGATTTAGTAACGTATCGGTAAATATGGGTGCACAGAGATTTAGGGTCGGTGAGGGTTTCACCCATGTTTGCACGCAGACATGGGTTTGCTTGAGGATTTGCGGATATGGCCAAGTTTAGGTGCGTCTCGGCGCGTATGGGTACTCATGGACTTGTGGGTGCCGGTTGGTTTGGGTTTCCGATGAATTTTGAAGTCGATTGTCGAACATTTAATAGTAATTGTACCTTAAACTTAGAACTTGGTTCTCGCTATTTCTTGAAGGTGAATGCTGTTAATTTGTTCACGTTTTGAAATGATTGTTCGTTTGGAAACACCTAATGTGCATAAGTGGCTGTCAGTAGATTTGTCGATGTACACGGTCTTCGAGTGTTCACAGATTGCGGGATGCGGTGGATGTTGGGTCGTGACGAATGTCAGGATTGTTTCATTAATAGGTGCTTTATTAATAAAGGCACTTTCTATGGGATAACATAATGTGTATGTGAAGGTGTTGGCAGGTTGGGAGTGCACAGCGACGAAGTGTGCCTACTGATATGTGAGTGCATGTAGAGTTGTGCGATTTGCTAGATTTGGGTTAATTACACATATCAAGGTTATGCCCTTTACTGATACACTAATAAATAATACAATTTAGCGTTAAACTTCGTTCTTGCTATTTTTACGGTTTATTAAGCCATCTTGTGAAAAGTTTGAAATGATTCTTGCTCTGGGAGAAACGATGGTACATGTAGGGACGCAATAATATTTGGGGATATACAGAGATTTGTGGATGTGCATGGCGAGTATGGATACACAGGGAGCTGGTGGTGTCGGTGGATTAGGGTGTGTGACGAATCACAGTGTTGTTTCGGTTATAGATAATTTGAGAATAAATGTACACCGAACTTTGAACTTTGTTCTCCTTTCTCAAGGAGAAATGTGAACTGTTTAAGATGACTCCTGCTTTTGAAGAATCTAGTGTGCAGGTGGGTTTGTCAACGGGTTTGGGGCGCACATGGATTTTGGGGTGCGCCCTTATTGCTGATGTGCCCAGATTTGGGGGTGCACACGGATTTGTTTATTCGCGCATATTTAGGCGTATGTCTTCGAATATGGAGGTGCATTCGGATTTTGGGTTCCACCAGATTTAGGCGTGTCGGCCGATTTGGAGTTGTAGATGAATTTTGGGATGTGTGAGAATTTTTCACGTGGAAATAGCACTTTGTGAACTGCTTGAAATGATTCCTGCTCTGAGTAAAATATATTATGCATGTTGGCGTGTCAGAATGTTTGTGCATCGATTTGGGGATTGTGCAGATTTAGTGTGCTCTCAGCAAATATGGAGATGCACTCCTGTTTGAGGAGGCGAACAGATTTACTGATGTAACCGCCAGTATTGAGGTACATACTGATTTGGGAATACTTATTTATTTAGGATCATGTCGGCCAATGGGTGGCTGTTTTACGGATTTCAGGTTTCTCACAGAGTTTTTGTGCCTGCGGATTTAGCGTTGTGACGTATCTGAATTTTGCTTCATTTATAGATACTTTTAGAATCAATGCAAAAATTTCAACATTATTCTTGTTACTTTAAGGTGGAGGTAGACATTTTCTGAACGCTTTAAAATATGTTTTGTTCTGGAATACTGAACGCTGCATGTGGGGATGCTAGCATTCTTTAGGATACGCACTGAATTAGGAATTGCGTAGAATTAAGATAACGTCGGCAACTGTGGTGTACACACTGTTTTATGGGCTGCGCATCGATTTCGGCATGCGTGAATATTTAGGGCTGTGTACTGGAATACGGGGGTGAATACGGATTTGGGGGTGTATCTGGATTTGGTGATGTGCGACGTTTTAGGGAGTGTTGTCTTTTATCCGGATACTTACGGATTTGGAAATACACCAAGATTTGGGTTTCACAGCTCATCTGCCTTTGCAATCAAATTTTGGATTGTGTGTGTATTTTTAATGAATCAACAGCCATTTTCTGAAATGATTCCTCCGCTGATATAATTTATTTTGCATGAGAGATGACAGCGGGTCTGCAGTGTACACTAATTTGTGGATTGCACAGATTTAGTGGTGTCTGCTATTATAGATGTACACACCGATTTGGGTGCGCCTATTGATTTAGGGTTGTCTTCCTCAATATAGGGAGGTTTACGGAATTCGGGGATCCCATAGATTTGTGGTGCCTGCGGATTTGCAGTTGTAAGGTATTTCAAGGTTGCATCATTTATAGATACTCCCATTCTCAAAATACTTTGAATTTTCAACGGTACTCTTGTGGCTTTATTGTGGAGACAGCCATTTTGCGAAGTTCGAAAAGATTCCTCCTCTGGGATACTATACTGCGAAAGTGGGGGTGTCAACGTGCTTGTGCTGTACATGGATTTGTGAGTGTGCACTTACTTTGGAATATGCGCAGATCTGGGGGTATTCTTGGATGTGGGGATGCACACGGGTTAGTAGATGTGCACAGCTTTGGGTGTCTCCGCAGATATAGGATTGCATACGAATTTGGGTGTATATGCGGATTTGTGGCGTCTTTGTATTAGGAAATGAGACGAATATCAAGGTACACACATGTTTGCGGTATCTGTAGTTCTGAATGTATGACGAATTTCCAGTCTGTTTCATTGAAGCAGACGTCCTCTGAAGTGATTCGTGCTCACGGATAATGTAATATGCATAGGGAGGTGACAGAGGGCGGACGGATTTCTGGATGGGTGTCGATGTAGGGGAGAACACGGATTTGTGCCGTTCACAGTCTTTGGGGCGTGCTGTCGAATATTGTGTTGGGATCCGATTGAGGTGCACACGGATTGGGGTGCGTCGCCTGGCTTAGTGATGTCGGTCGATCTGCGGGTGTGATGAATCACAGGGCAATTTGAACATTGAACATATCTCTCGCTATTGTTTATAGTGGAGACAGCTAATATATGATTTATTCTTCCGCTGGGATAATCTGATGTGCATATCGCAGTGTCAGCAGATTTTGGTGTGCGCGCGGATGTGGTGATATGTTCAGATTTTGTAGAATGACGGCGAATATGAAGTAGCACATGCATTTGGTGATGTGCTCCGATTTGCCCATGCCGGTAAATTCGGGGGTGCACACAGATTTTCGAGGTGTCGTTGTATTAGGAGGTGCAGACTAATTTCTGGTTTGAATGTGTACTGGTGGTACACATGGATTAGGGGTTGCACATATGATGTGAGGGTGGTGTGGATTCGGGGATGTGCGCACATTTAGGGCTGTTGTGGTAAAAATGGGTGAAAACGGAAAAGATTATGGGAGTTGATTCAGAGATGTGAAAACTCAAGGGTGTTTTATTTACAGATACATCTTTAATAAATATACTGTGAATATTGAACTCTGTTCTTCCTGTACTTTTAAATGTGGAGACAACTATGCTCTGAACAGTTTGAAAGGGTTCTCGATCTGCGATAATCAATTCTGCATGTAGAGGTGTCAGAAGATTTGATACTGCACGAAGATTTGGCGGTGAACACGGATTCGGGAAAACGTGTGGAAGTGGGAATAGGTACAGATTTAGGGTTGTGTTGGCGCACATAGGTGCACACGGATTTGTGGATGTCAGTTGATTTGCGGTTGTGACGAATCTCAAAGTTGTTTCTTTTAACTGGGCGGAAAAGTGGCGGAGGGAGTGTAACCGTAGCCGCATAAATGAAAGAAAACAGTGAGTTGGGAGATCAGAGAGTACGTTTCAATCCGGAAATGAAGAGCGAGTTGATCTGAAATTCAATTTACATACACATTAGTGAGTGGGAACGACAGCAGTGAAGCGACAATCAACAAACGGGAGCCATACCGTCGGATAATATGAAAGTGTGAGTTTCATTCTCCACCTGCCTGTCGCGGGTAGAGTGCGAAGAGGGGTGGTTCATTTTGCATCCACAGGTCTCCGGTGCAAAGTGAGATTGTGCGGTCCATTTTGTAGACATCAGCCCCTGGTATAAACTGAGAGAGTGGGGTTCTGTAGGTGTCACTGTCTGGTTCAGTGAATTCATTCTGTAAATACCAGTCTCTGTTACAGTGTGATAGTGTGGGTTTCATTCTGTATCTGTCAGTCTCTGTTACATTGTGAGAGTGTGGATTTCATTCTGTATCTGTCAGTCTCTGTTACAGTGTGAGAGTGTGGGTTTCATTCTGTATCTGTCCGTCTCTGTAACAGTGTGAGAGTGTGGGTTTCATTTTCTGTTTTTCTGTCTCTGCTCGAGCGGAAAGCGTGTTCTCTCCGTCCAGAACCTGGGAACATCTGATATAGTGTGAGCAGGCGTATAGTTTTCTCCATCATTCCTGCTCTTCCTCAAATCAATTAAATATATCCAATCTAGTAAAAAACTAAGTAAAATAGATTCTGTATTCCCATAACTGTTTGCTAGGGCAAGCGCTTTCTGAAATCCTTTATTTTAAACCTGTGAGATGGACAGTGAACTTATGAATGATGAACTGTTACGGAGCTGTGCGCCCTGAGTGATAGGGTCATATGGCAAGCGGACCGTTCGGCCCGACTTCGTTGCTCAACCCCATAGAGCCAAGTGAACAGCGCCTGATCTGAAACTTTCTATGGCTTGGTAACACAAATTCTTATATGTTGAATGAAAATAAACAGAATATTGATATTTATTAACTTTAGTAAATAAGTGCGTAAGTACGTTCAGAATTGGATAGGAACAGACCTCTGGCAAGTAAGCGGGGAGAAGCCAGAATAAATGGCGTGGGGAGGAAAAAGAAGAAGTGAAATGCGTATAAATGATAAAGCGCTGGAGCGGTAGGACTCTGTAAAGAGAGGACAGTGGAGCTCAGGGTAAACGGCGCAGGACGGGGACGACGTGTGAGGTGAAGAGCGGGTGAGAATAAACATGAGGACAGAGCAGTGAATAGAATTAGAGGGGAGGTGGAGGAATGTTTGTAACCGAAATTAAAGACATCAGGTTGTTGCTCCTACGTCTTGAGTTTACCCTCACCGTGGCACAAGAATAAGCCTTGGACAGAAAATATGGGGTCGGGATTAGGAAACAGAATTCAAATGTTTGGACACCAGAATGCTCCGCCTTTCGCCGCTGGAGCGTTGGTGTTCAACGAAATGAAGCCCAGTTCATCACGGGCCTCGCCAGCGTGGAGAAGGCTGCAACAGATCAGGAGAAGTGTTACCTCACCTTGAAGACCTGTCCGGGGGAGCTGAATAGGAGGAGGTGAATGGCAGGTGTAGTCGGCTGGCCGCTTGCAGGGAAAAGTACCGTGAGTGAGATCAGTCGAGAGGGAGAGGTGACAGATGGAAATCACTCCCGAACGATCCCTCCCCAAAGCGGAGTGATGGGAATGGGAGGTAGTGGTTTGTTTCTTTGAGTTATCCCTTTAAAAATATGGTCGGCCTATCCGCGCTCACATACTCTTCCCGCCGCCTTAACAGCGACAGTGTTCCTCTTGTCCATACCTACCACACAATGTCACCCCGAATTCTACACTGCAATTTCCACCATCCTACCAAGAAACTTACTTTTACCTCTCCCCACTCTCGACTCTCCGTTTTCCGCAAGGTTCAGGAGCAAAACATTCTAATTCTGTCTGGGAAGCCTCCATGGCGTGAATATCGAGTCTCCTACCGGTAACAATGCTCCCTCGCTGCTCTGTTCTATTCTCCACACTGGCTTCTTCTCACTTTCCTATTACCCTACCCCCCGGGGTCCACACCTTCTTCCCTTTCTCCTATGGTTGATTTTCCTCTCTCATCCGAGTCCTCCTCTCCAGGCCTATAGCTTTCCTGTCCTGTTGGCTTCACCTGTCCTTCTTGCTCCTCTCCTTCCCCTCAATCAGCTTTTCTATTCTGCCGGCTTTACCCCCCCTCTCCGATTCTCAAGACGGACATTGGACAGAAACGCCAACTATTTTATTTGTTAACTTCCGTGGATACTGTCTAAACAACTGAGTTCCTCCAGTATTTTGCGTGTGCTGCTTTTAATATTTGATAGTGAGATATCGTGCCGGAACTTCCGATTCGAATTTGTTATTTCCTTTTGAGCCAGTGATGGCTCACTGTATTCCAATGTTGAAATTGCGTTAAAAGCAGTTCCCTATAATGTTCAGGTTGGTAATGACTATGGAAACTTAAACTCATATAATGAGTTTCAGTGGCCAGGAACTTCCCCCATCCTTGCAGCTACAACAATTTGGAACTAGTTACTGTCATGAACACCAGGTTGTCATTGTTCTCACTATGTGATTTTGAGATGGTCATGTGTCTAATATTACATTAGTTTTACGGCTCCGCGTTGTGACTCGGAAAGGAAAGGCTGCACCTGCTTGAAACAATCGGGCTGCTTAATGTATTGAAACCGAATGAACGGAGTTGCAGACGACAACAGATAAGACTGTATCGGGGCAGTGTGAGAGTCAGCAAGTGTTGAAACCAGAGAGTCGTGTCCGTCCGTCCAGGAGAACCTGGAGCAACACGGAAAGTCAATGGACAATATTCAGACCTCTTTCTTTAAAGTAGAGAGAAGGACGCTGGTCAGATGGACCGTCAGTGTCGGATCCGTTTCCAAATGAGAGTGAGAGGGGAAGTCAGCACCTCCTTCAGCTGCTGTCTGAACTTAGTCTGGCTGACGGCGTAAAGAGCGGTGTTCGTGCAGCAGCTCAGGAGTTGCAGCATGTAGCTCAGTTCGTTGAAAAATGAAGGTATCCTCATCCAATACGGGGGGGTTACTACATGAAACATTCTGTTCCATATTGCCATCACCCCATACAACGCCCATAACAGGATGAAATTTCCAGAGACGAACAGCAGTAAAACGAGGGACTTTCTGCGGCTCTGCATCTCCGGATCTCCGGAACTCTGACCACGGCTGGAAGCCCGGAGTCTGCCGCGGGCTCTACTGGCCACTACAACGTTCGTGATGGTGAAAGCATTGAGCAGGATAACAAGGAGGAATGGGATCACAGTCGAAAAGGCAATACGACCTACATCAATTACTGTCCAGAATAGTGACCCCAGTATTTCCCACATCTGCATGCAAGGCCACATTAGGTTAGAGGAAGTATATACATCTTGGACCATGAAGAACCAGATAACGTTCTTTAAACAACTCAGTGCAGTCACTGTACTCAGAACCACAGCGACCGTTCTCCCAGTGCAATACTTAGCGCTTAGAACCTGGAAGCAAATGGCCACAAATCGATCAAAGGTGAAGGCGACGGTGAACCAAACAGAACAATCTGTGGCGGCCTGCATTAAGAAGACGTGGGTTTTACACACGCGGACGTAAAACAGGAAGGAGAACTCATCCGGAAAAGCCTTCGGAATTTTCATCAATATAACGTCCAGGAAAACGACCGCTAGGTCAGACGCCGACATGGCCATCAAATAGCGGGTGACTGTTTTAGAGAGTCCGCACTTTCCCCGTGACAGAATGACAATTGTCAGCACGTTCACTGTGAAACACAGAAGTACAGAAATTATACATCAGATTGAGAGCATCATTATAAAATTTGCTAAGGACAAAATCAAATACTTGCACGATTCAGAGGTAGCTGAATGATTCGCTGATTGGCGACGGGTTTTGTGTCAGTCAGGAATCAATATTCCATACGAATGCTAATTAGTGAATCTGATGTCACCAACTGAACAGAAGACGCTTTGAAATCCTGTATCCGAGTGAGGACAAAAATGAGCGAATGTCATTTGCATCATTTCTCTCCCCAAATAAAATATACAATCTGAGAGAAGCAGCAAATATTAAATTCAACAATGAGCCCAATGCAGTCGAACAAATCGAGCTGACATTTGCCCCAGTCCAGTGCAGTATCACCGATCTCTGTACATCATTGGAAACAAAGAGCTGTAGTCAATAATGCAGTGGTTGTCCGTTCTGATCGAATACCCTGGCTGCATGCAATATGGAATTAAGTTCAATAAAACTCCTAACATTTCAGCTGGACGCGGAGCGGGGAAATGCCGTAGGCTTAAGATCCTGTATTGCTTTTGCTCCTGCGATGTCAAATCAGACATTTCACAAAAAGGCACTGATCTGATCAGTAAGTGACCATTCACCGGTCCCTTTGTGTTTCGGGAAGTGTTTCGGGTGCATCGAGAAGGTGAAAACAGAAGAGTACTGCGGTCTGATGTTTTAGCTGGGAGTAATGCTGAGAAACACCCTGATACAGATGCTGTGGAAACTGTCGGACGCTCATTGAGCGCATCCGCCATTAGACCACAGGTGGAGAATATTTGGAGATGGGTGGAAAGCATTGATACCCAATGAACACACGGGTGCACAGTGAGAGTGTGAGAAGGCTGCATGGACCCGAAACCGGCGGCATAAACAAAAGCAAGAGTATTTAGGTCACCCCGAAGTGTAAAATAAAATAATCAGGTGGAGGTACAGTGGATAGAGGAGAGCAATGTGACCAATAGTAAGTCAGGTGCAGTTAGATTCAACGTGGAGTGAACGCATTGTGAATGGCTGGGGTAGTCAATTTCAATTTCCTCAAAGCCACCGGGTCAAGGCAAGAAGCTGTCTTGACAACATTAGTGAACCAACAAGAACGAACTTTAATGGGGATGGATACAGATTACGTAGAAACTTCACACACTGAATAGACGGTTTTCAAGATTTTATTAATTCTAAAGCCATTGATTTTCCGACTCGCCCACTGTCCTCTTGTATTCAGTTGCAGAACCGCACCTAATATCCCAAACTCTCTAAAGCCCTACACCAACCACCTCGGGACGGATAGAGCTGTTATTTCTCTGTCATGTTATTTCTTTCGTTAAGGTCATTAATCTGCGTATACTAGTCTTTCTGATTTGTTCCACGTTTACTCTTTATTTGGATAGAAAATGTTCGACTGTCTGTCAGAGGTGCAGATGCCATATACTGTGTGCTGGTTAACCCTAACATAGATTGCAGCCTGCGTTTTGGACTAAACAACAATATTAAATGCAGAAGGTACTATTTTTTTTTCTTCTTCAAGAATCACTATTTGGCCGCGCTGAATACATGGTGTGCCAGACCGGCCTTTAGCGAGAGAGTCAGACATGGTCCAAGTCTTCGTGAGGAGCAGAGTCTGAGGTGCAGCACAGATAATGATTAGAGATTCGGAAGGGGGAAAGAGTGCAGAGGAGACTTCTCTCCCTCTACTAAGCCAGGAATTGAACAGGGAATTATGGGTTCATCATGGCCGGTGACAGAGAGAATCAAAGGCTTTACCAGCCGAAGAACTTTGATTCTACAGAGGAGGCGCTGATCTGTGGTGTTTACTTAGAATGCTGAGTAATGGAGAGGACAGAGGCTTTCACTGTGCTCAGAGTCAAAAACAAACAGCAGAATGAAAACGTCCATTGCAGCTGCCGTGTGATATTTATGGAAGGCTGGTGCAGCGGGCAGGGACAGATTTTGGAATCGGCGCAAATTTAAGTTTACATTCCCGATAGGTAAACAGCAACACAAGGAAAGAGATCTTTGAAAATCCGCGGTGATTGGTGCAGTCTACACGATGCACTGGAACAACTCAACAAGGCTCATGGACAACTTCCTAACCTACGACTGCAACCATCTAGAAGTTCAGGAGCAGAAAAGCATAGCGATTCCGCTGCCTGGACATTTCCCTCTAAAATACGCCATTGTAACGCTGAAAGGAGTATCGCAATTCCATTTCAGTCTCTGAGTCAAGACCCTGGTACTGTCCTCCCAACAGCCATGTGGGATATCCAGTCCTCAAGTACTTTAGCTGTTCCACAAGACAACTAACACCTCCGTTCGCAAAGACAGGCAGGAATGGACAATACAATGCTGGGTCAGCTAGAGAAATTCACGGCTCTTGAGCAAGTAAAACAGAAATTGAATATCGGGTTTTGACAGCATCCCTAACTGTCGGAAAAGAGAATAAGTCGTCAGTCTGACACTGGCGTTTTCAACGTTTACCGAATATAAAGGTGGAGTTACGAATATATATCAAGCAAACAAAAAGGACCGTGTATATTTGTGGGTAACATGAGGAGCAGTGGACATGACGTTCGTCTTGTGTGCGATAATAAAACTATAGTATAGCTGCCTCTCGAAATAGTTTCAGCATCAGACATCGACTTACCAGAGATGGCAACAACAGCAAGAATTGGGTAGTAAATCGGAGCAATGTTCCAGAGCGCGATTTGGATCCGCTGTGATAATGTCAGTTCATCTGAATGAGTTTTGAAGTGAGCATCCCCATTGAAACGTTCTGATCCATTGGTGTAACTTTCCACTGAACTGATCCCAGATTCAGACCCAGTCCTGAACTGTCCCACTCCACTCTCCACAGCTTGTGCGTCGGAACTCCGATTCCCGGGTCTGTTGAACAATGTCATTACCGGAGGCGATGCTTGTACTGACAATCATTGGAGGCAAACCCTATTTGTAATAGAGAAGCACGCTCCAATGACTTAATCAGACCTCATGGGTGCTCCCTTAATTAAACCCAGTAGATGAACAGGTGCAGTTAACCCCTGCGTTGACAGTGAAATAAAGTGGCAAGGATAGAGTGGAGGGAACAATATGAAAGGATCGGGGTTTAAACTTATTTGTCATGAGCTTGCAGTAGAGAAACTATCACCGAACATTTTCTCCGGACGGCTGGCACATTAGATAGTTGTTTGTTTGTTTGTTTGTTTGTTTGTTTTTTTAAGTACACGGTCTGTTTTTCACTTGTATGAGCGATCGGTGATAAACTTTCTCAAGGACAGAATTAAAACCTCAACTATCCAAACGTGGAACCGATAAAAAAACACAAGTTATAAAACAAGAAAGCTTGGAAACCACAAGGACCCCGTGAAATTTCGATGTCGAAACATGACAGAGCGTATGGCGGATAGTGATGCTCCACCAGGAATATTGCATTCTCCGGTTATACTTTATCCTGTACACTCGGATCTATACTCAGCATCATCCCCCATCACACTACGCTCGCTCTCCATAAATTATCATTCCATTTAATTACTCCTTTAATCACTGAGCGAGGGACAAGTAACCATTTCTTCTCAATTACTTTGCACCGACAGAAGCTACTGATGATATTTCTCCCCCCCCCCCCACCGAATCCGCATTATTTGCCATGACGAGAAAATCTGCAGATGCTGGAAATCCAAGCAACACACGCAAAATCTGGCGGAACTCAGCAGGACAGGCAGCATCTTTGGAAAAGTGTGAATAGTGGATGGTTCAAGTTGAGGCCATTCATTAGTACTAGCAATAGAAAACTGAAGTCCTACAACCGCGGGCTCAAGAACAACTACTTCACTTTAGACCAGTAGTGTGAAGCTCCGCACGACATTCCTCCAGTTTCCGACAGTCGGCAGTGTAAATCGACGTTGATTAGATGAGCAAAAGTCGAGGTTACCAAGGCGATAACAGTTATGATTATCTAAGTCCGAAGAACAAAGATGAGCAAATAAAAGGCTCACATTTAACGGGGAGAGAATCCCTGTCGGCCACGGAATTAACCCCATGAACTGTACACCCGGATGTCTTCTGCTCCATATTGTTTTCGCGGACAATTATAAGATTCATCTCGAAAACTCGGCTCCCGGTCTCTGCAGCGCCTTTAAAGTCTCCTGGTAAAATGGAATATCTTTATTGTCATTGCATAGTACAATTTGTCACGCACCGATACAGCGGAAATGAATTTGCAACTCTCGTACTCAATGCTATAAAACAACAAATAAAATAAAGAAACAATAAATTAAAAAAAGTAACCAGCCAGTACAATCAATGTCCAGCAGTACAAAAACGCAACTCAGATGCATGATAGCCATAAAACCAGTATTAAGAGTAGCAATATAACTAATTTATGGAAGATGCTTGATCAATTGGTCCAGAGCAATTATAGGTCTGACGAAAAAGCTATTTTTCAGTTTGGAAGTGCGGGCATAGAAAATCTTATAACGTCCGCCAGAGAGAAGAAGTTCTAACAGATGGGTGTATTGTCCTTACAAATGCTTGTAGCTTTTCTTAGGCAGCTTAAGCTGTAGATGTCCTCCAGGGCTGGCAGCTGTGTCCCGATGATCTTGTGTGCGCTAGAGACGACCTCCTTAAGTGCTTTCCTATCAGCTGCTGTAGAACTGAGATACCACACAGAGATGCAGTACGTTAAGATACTCTCTATGGTGCAGCGGTAAAAGGTCTCAGCATCTGTTCAGGATAGACCAGCGTTCTTCAGCGTCCTGAGGAAAACACAAGGAAAACACATTGCCTCTGCCCACTTGATGAGGCCTTCCCCTCGTAGACGATGTAAGGTCTTCTGAGATGTGTATTCCCAGAAACCGGAAACTGGTCCTTTCCTCCACTTTGTCTCCGTTAACGTAGACTGGAGCGTTCTTCTCATCCCGTGACTTTCCAAAGTGATAATTAGCTCCTTAGTCTTTGTGGTATTAAGAGACAGTTTGTTCTCTGAGCACCAGCTCACTAAGTTTTGTACTTCCGCTCTGTGCGCTGATATGTCTCTGTTGGAGATCACTGTTGTGTCGACTTCGAATTTTCCGATGGTATTGGTGTTAAATGTAGGTACAAAGTCGTAAGTAAAGAGGGAGTAGTGTATGGAACTCAATTCACAACCTTGTGGTGTACCACTGTTCAGGATATTAGTGGAGAACTGCCTGCGAAAGCTCTGACAAGAAATTCAGGACCCAGTTGCAGAGTGATGAGCTGATGGAGTTTGGAAATGAGCTTGCTGGGGTTGACGGTATTCAAAGCTGACAGAAATCTCACAGAAATAGAAGTACCACTCGTCCACCGTTACCTGCATAGACCGTCCAGATAAAAAAAACACAGAAAAAAATAACACAATCTCAGCCTAAGTCCTAATGTCCTTAATTTAATCAAAAGTCCTTTTTTTCCATAACGTACCACGAGCTTCCAGATCAGCTTATTATCCATCCTGGAAATATTACCACTGATACAGAATCCATCGTCAGTCTACTCTTCCGAAATCCATTTTGATAAAACGCTATATCACTTCTCCCTTCCGAAATATAATATAAACGCTCGATTATCGTACGTTCTATAAACATATATAAATGGGACATTAACGAAACAGGCATATAACTGGAAGAATCAGACGGGGACATCCCAGCTTTATATCAGGCAGTAGTACTGCTACTTTCCATGAGCATGGAAGGAGGCCTAGCCTGCAAGTAGGATTTATGCAATTTAATAACATCTCAAGAGTGTAATCTAATAATAAAATATCATTTATAATCCATTCCTGGCTACGCCTGACTTGAACTATTGATAGCCTTCTTAAAGTCACACAATGCAAATTGTACATTAGTGATATATTCATTGCTACATGTGACTTACAACCCCTTATCCCCACACAGTTTAATTTTTTTTCGCTCAAATTATCAAGAAAATGAATCGCAGTAAGTGACCCATCTACTATGTCAATCTACCCTATTTCAGTAACAATATTGTTACCACCATTAATCAATACTGGAAAGTTATTATCCTTGCAAACACATTCCCCACCCTCTTTGTCTTTATCATTCCACAAAAATATCTAAGTCGAGGTTCTGTTCTAATATTATCACAATATAGCCTTCAGTAATCCGTATTTGCAACGTTTACGATGTCCCTCAGCGCGGACTGTTCCTTTACTACTTATAAGGTCACTCTGGAACTGATATTCTTAACTTTCCCAAACGCCCTAGTGATCTCCCTAATTGCCACTGCACACTTCTCAGTCCAGCTTGATGCAGGCCTTCCCCTATTAAACCCAATTTATCTGAATCACTTAAAATGTAGTTTGATAAATAGTGTGACATAACCTCACATAAATCTCAAACTGGAGCCCTAACAGTCGTTCATCAAGTAAAAGCTGAATCTTCTCCCAATTTGCTTTATCAAAAATCCACCTGCACAGTCTTCGATACAAATGCGTATCCAAACTCATGACGATGCAGTAATGCTCACTCAACAACCTTCTCACTCTAGACAAATGATTTGAAACCAAAGTTAAACCTACAGCAGTTCCAGACCGATAATGAACATTACATCTCGTGGCGACAAACAGGCTTCCTGAATACATACAATATCAGGAATAAAAGAACAAATCTGAAATAAACCTCTTAAAATGTTGACCATCAGAATTCGTGCTTTTCGCATTTCACTGCTATATTTGAATTCCATTAAGTGCCTTCACAAGTGGACTGGGATACAGTTACTCCACACATCACAGCTTCAGTCAGAGTTTCCAACCTAACACGAGTTATAACAAAATCCTTCTCTGCGCTTCCACTTTAATGTAAATTTCCTCAGTGGGACTAGATGATTGGGCGGTACAATTGACGCCATCCGTTATAAAGATTACAAATATGTAAAGCATCTTCAGTAAGAGATCTCTGTTACCGACATATATCCATTGGCTTCACAGTCTAGTGCTGAGACTGGTAGCACATTGTCAATATTCGGAAATCCTTGACCAAGCCCCTTCTCCATGAATGACATTCATTTCAACTAATTATCATATCAATTCAGGTTCCTCAGTCGGTAACAGCAGGGGGCAGAGGTTTTTGGAAAAGTGCCCCATGGTCAGCCTCTCCTCTTCTGTTGGTGCCACTCCAACTGCATGTCGGAGCTTAGCGAGTTGCTGTTGCTGGTTCTAGCCAGACTCTCTTCCCTTTTCTCGCCACGGTGTATCAGGGATTTGAGGAAATGTTCTGAGGCAGGCAGTGAGCAAGGAGGCGAGGTCTATAGATCTCGTTTGCCAAACGACACAACCGCCCGGCCTGTTGATCAGTTTGCACTGGTTCGTCCACATCCCCCCACATCTTCATGCTCTGACTTATTATCCTTTTATCAATTCTGATGAAGAGATTTGGCATGAAACATCAACGATTTCCTCTTTTCCATAGATGCTGTCGTGCGTGCTGAGATCCTCTAGCGATTTTGCTTGTTGGTTGAAGTTCTCCAGAGTTTTTATGTCTTGCACCAGTTATTTCTTGTCTCTTCTGCAGAAATGGTTTAACTGTAATCGACACTTTTTCGAGTTCTTTTCTTTCGTGTTAACTGTTTGAAAAAGTTGAAGATTGTTAAATGTTCTTACTTTGTAAATTTATGCTGTTGTACGATCAGTAATATCCTGGCCACAGATAATCGTGTATTAGCAGTATTTACACAGAATCCATAGAAATCATTGAAATCGGTAAACATCTAATCGAAACATCAGGGCAGTCTTCATTTTCATTTTCAGAATCTATTTATTGTTACGTAATCTTCAACAGCTACAAAATGATACAAAGCTTCAACAGATTGTGGAATGAGCTTCCTGTAGAAGCAGTAGAGGCCAGTTCAGTTGTGTCATTTAAGGTAAAATTGGATAGGTATATGGACAGGAAAGGAGTGGAGGGTTATGGGCTGAGTGCGAGTAGGTGGGACTAGGTGAGATTAAGGGTTCGGCAAGGACTAGGAGGGCGAAGATGGCCTGTTTCCGTGCTGTGATTGTTATATGGCTATATGGTTATATTAGAATGTTTACAAATAATAATGTTGAAGAAAAATCTGACCGTAAAATAAATAATTGAAATATATATAGAAAAAATTAGTAAAAAAAAAACAACCCCCATCTAACTAGAAAAAAAAAACACGAAGTACAAAAAAAAATAGAAAAAAAGAAACATTAGGAATCAACTCCCCGGAGCAATATGATTGACCATCAGCTAAATATTAAATAAAGTCATCCACAGCCATTTCATATTCACATAAAAAATGGAAGGAAACCATATAACTTAATTCGAATTAAATGATAATATTTGTCAAAATAACCCATTTTCTCTCAAAATAAAATCGAGGATCAAAGGGTCGACTTCTATTTTTTTTCGAAAGTAAGATATAACCTGACTGGAGAAAACCATTCAATTAATGTAGGGGAATGAATATCTTTCCATTTTAATAAAATAGCCCTTCTTGCCAGTAGTGTAATAAATGTAATTAAAGGTTGATCTGAAGAAGAGAACCCTGAATATTATGCGGAACTATTCCAAATAGAACAGTCAATCTAACAGGTTGTAAACTAATTTTCAAAACTTCAGAACTTGAGGAAAATAAAGATTTACAAAACGATTTTAATGGTAAACTTGACCAGAACAGATGTGCGAAAGTAGCTACTTCAGGTTTACATCTATCGCAATAGCTCTCTATATTAGAAAATATTTTATGTATTTAAATTTATTCAACTATTTATTCATCCATTTATTTATTTAATTATCTATCTATCTATCCATCTATCTATGTATATATTTAAATGATTATTTTAGTCTCTCCTTTGTTAAATACTAACGGTGCACAATTTTTAAATTAATTAAACAATGGTTGGCACAAACAGGAGAAGAATATACTAGTTTCAGAACTCGATGCCAATCATCATTAACAAAGGTCATACGAAGTTTTCTCTCCCAATATTGTTTAATATTTAGTGATATGTTCACTTTTTAGTAACAGAAATAAATTATAAATTCTTCTAATGGAGCCTTTCACTAAGAGATTCAATTTCAGAAGTGTATCCAACAAATCTGATTCGTGTAAATATGGAAACTTAGGTAACTATTGTTGTCAAAAATGTCTAACCTGCAAATATTGCAAAAATGTGTATGAGTAGAGAAAATGTATTAATTAACTCCTCAAAAGACATCCATCGACCATCACAATATTAATCTGTAAAATAATGAATTCCTTTATTTTTCCATAGGACAAAAATAGGGTCTGTTGCTGAAGGTTTAAATGAAAAGTTTCGTTATAAAAAAATAGACAACTTAAATTGTTCAACATTTTAAAAAAATACGAAACTGAACCCAAATCCGTAGGGGTTGTTTAATAACCGGATAGAGATTTAACTTTGGAATTTGACAGCGTTGTAAAAGTAATGACGCTCCTAAAATTGAAGTTAAAAGAAATTGTTTAACGGCTTTTAATTCCAAATGAACACATAATGATTTCTGGTTCTTATCAAGACAATATAACCAAAAATATAAGTGTCATATTCACAGGCCAATAACGCAGTCTTAAATTAAGGAGTGCAAGTCCGCCATGTTTTTTTTAAATTTTTGTAAATTATACTTATAATTGTTTCACTCTTATTGTTCCTGATTAAAGAAGAAATACGGTAGTCAATTTGATCGATTTTTTAAGTTAAGAACATAGATATATTTTGGAAAGTATATAAAAATCTAGGTAAAATCACAATTTTCACAGCATAAATACGACCTATTAAAGAATACTAAGTGGATTCCATCTAGAATATAGTTTTCTCATGGAGTCCATTAAAGGAAATATATTCGCGTTAAAGATTTCTTTATATATTTTAGTAGTTATAATACCTAAACATCTAAATGTATTTACAATTCTGAAAGGAATATCATTATATATACAAACATGACATTTAATGGGAACAATTCACTTATATTCAAGTTAAGTTTATATCCTGAATATTTACCAAACTCTTTAAGTATTTCCTAAAGATTAGGAATTCATTCCTCAAGATTTGAAAAGATCATCTGAATAAAGAGAGATCTGGTATATGGCTCCATTCATAGAGATACCACGAATATTTTTAGCTTCTCGTAATGTTATAGCTAAAGGCTCCAATACAAGATTAACTAATAAAGGACTTAATGGACTCCCTGTCTAGTGCCACGGGAAAGTGAGAAAACAAAAGACCTGCATTTATTGGTAATGACAGTAACAATATAATTCTTGTAAATCATTTTAATACATCTGTTCAAAATATTACCAAAACCAAATTTTTCAAGTACTTTAAAAATATGGCCACAAGTCTATGAAATGCTTTTTCTGCATCGGGAGAGCTAACACATTATGGTTGCTTAGACAATGATAAATACATAATATTCATCAATCTCCGAACGTTAGAGACAGAATAACGGCCTTTAATAAAGACCGTTAGATCCATAGAAATTATTTTTGTTAAAAATTTTCCAAGCGATTAGCCATTATATTGGAGAGATTTTTTGCATCTACATTTAATAGCGTAATAGGTCTATATGATGAACATTCAACAGGATCTCTATCTTTTTTTAAGAATTAAGGACATAGATGATTCATAAAAAGTAGGTAATTTACCTTTCTCAAAGAATTCATGAAATATGTCCAAAAGATACGGAGAATGTAATCTTCCATTTTTTTTTTGTAAACTCCCACTGAATAACCCTCACGTCCAGGAGCTCTACCTAATTGCATTCATAAAATTGCTTTATGAATTTGATGATCGGTAATTGGAGCATCAAGCATTTGTTGACCTTCAGGAGAATTTTTTAGAAAGTTAATCTTACGTAACAAAAGCCCTGAATTTGGAGGAATCTGCAGGAAATTGAGATCTATTAAAGATCAGAGTAAAAATCTTGAAATCTTAATGTCCTTATGATTAGTTACTATATCTCCATTATTTTTATGAATCTTTAAAATTCGTCTTTTGGCTCTAGCTGTTCTTAATTGAGAAGCTCGGAGCCGATTATTTTTATCTCCCAAAATATAAAATTGTCTTTTCAATTTAAGCAAATATCCTTCAATAGGATAGATCAGTAATACATTATACTGTGATTGTATATCTACTCATCTTTTAAATGAAATAACATTTGGAGAGATTGCATTGATGTTATCTAATTCTTTAATTATTTTAGAGGTTTTATGTAATTCCATTCTTACTTGTTTCTTCAGTTTAGCTATATACAAAATAATTCGACCGTGTAGATAAGCTTTTAATGTATTCCAAATTTCTAACTTAGAGACGTTTCCTATATTATTAAAGAGAAAAATCTATTTTATCTGAACTTCGATAACAAATTCTGAATTTTGTAATAAATGTTATGGAAAACGCCAAAATGTTCTAGTAGATACAACATATTTCAGTTCAAATATTAAGTTTAAAGGAGCATGATCAGAAGTAGAAATCGCATCATAGTCACATTTCTGAGCATTGAATACAAATCGAGGTAAACTATGAAATAGTCGATTCTCGAATATTTATTACAAACATGCGAGGAAAAAGAGTATTCTCTATCACTAGGGTACATATGCCTCCAGACCTCAACTAAACCGTAATCAATTAAAAAGGAATAAGTGATGGAGAACAATTAGCGAGCTGAGATTTGGATCATGACTTATCCATTAAAATATTTAGGCATGCATTAAAATCACCAACCAGTAATGACAGATAGTCGTTTACATCAGCTAATAGAGCAAATACTGTTTAAAAAAAAAAATGAGATATCATCAGCATTTGGTCCACAAATATTAACAAAACCATTTCCTGTTACAAACTATTCCTTTAACAATCAAAATTCTACCATTAATATCAGCTATCATATCCTCTTGATTAAAAGGAATATTGAAATCAATAAATATAGAGACACCTCTAGTTTTACTCTGGGAGTTTGCGTGAAACTGAGGACTCTTCAATATTTAAAATATTGATTTTTGTCACATTACCTGATATTCGTCCCTTGAGCAAAGATTATATCAGGCTGGAATCGGTTAATAAATTTAAATGTTTTCTTTCGCTTAATTTCATTATTCCAACCGCGAACATTCCAAGTTAAAATATGTAACTGTTTAGATATCATCATGGAACTTTGTATCTAAAAACAATAGTTAGACGCAGGTCAGGAGAGGGTAGTCGAACATGGCGTAGATGAACAACAATAAAAACAATTGGCGTATGTTCTGGGATTCTATAATGGAGAAAAAATGTCCCACGCAAACTACAAAGCCCAGAAACAAGGCAATATTAATCGTCGCAATCCCCAAGGAATGCATAGATTCAAATATAAGCTCCGCCTACCTAAGTAAGAAAAGAGAGAAAAAAAAGCATCTCTGTCTCCCTCTACCGCACACAAAACTCATTAGAGTCGACATTTTTCTCAATATAATTAACGTGCAAGGAAAGTGTTTTTCTTGTAAAATGAAGCGACCTTCAATTTGAAACTAACCTTCACAACATTAGATAAGGGAAGAAAAACACATCCAAAACAATTATTTAAATATTTGCTCAAAAGAAAAACAATCGCCATTTTTATATTTTCCGATCTATCTTTAGAAAATAAGGAAATCGAAATAATTTCTTTAAAGATCTTTACAGAAGCATACGAAACAAAAAGAAACTATTAATTAATTTAAATCTGCTGAAAAAAATTCTAAATGGTTCAAACTTATTATAGTCTATCAACAGTTCTCCCTCTATGTCTTCTGAAATTGAAGCCATCCAAACGAGTCTTTTTCAGAGATAAAAAAACATTTTTGGTTAAAGACTACGATAACCATTAAATCTTCAAATCTTATCACTGTTTACACCGCGAGACAATCAAGCCATTATAAATCATTCAAGCTTCAGGCTTCAGACTCGTCATCGGATGCGTCGGATACAGAATTAATAAAACTCAATGCGTCGACAAGATCATCAAAAATATGAAAGTCAGACATTTTGACAAAAAGCCTTAATTTCGCTGGATACTGAAGCAGTAGAAAGATGATTTTTTTCATACGCTAATTTCATAACCGATGCAAATCCAGCACGCTTCTTAACCATTTCGCGTGGAAAAACTTAAAACAAGCGGATGTCTGTATCCTGATACTGAAATTGTCTTTTTTAAAAATCTCGCAATCTTAATAATATGGTCTTTGTCTCTGAAACGGAGAAAGCATACAACGATATGTCTGCTTTTACCTTGTTCCAAAAATTTTAAAATGATTACTCTGTGAGCCATTTCGATATCTGAAGCCTGGAAACAAACCTCCGGAAATAAAGACTGAAACATCTTTGCGAAATCATCCAGTGTCTCGGCCGATTCTGATTTCACTGTTAATCCAACAATTCCAATAATATTCCGACGTGATCGAGCTTCGGGATCGACGATCCGTTTTTGTACTTTTTTTCCAAACGAGAAGAAAGGTCAGCAGAATTCCGTTTAACTTCTTTAAGATCAAGACTCAGAGAGTCAACTTTTCCTTCGAGTTCCTCTGTTAATTGAGTTTTCTCAATGCCAATATTGCTGATTTGAGATTCCAGTCTCTTTACCCAGGCGAGTTCCTCCGAGAATTTGTCAGCTTCTTTGGACTTTCCATTGCCTAGATCCGGATTTATTTTGGAGCTTCTGAGAACGTCCATAATTATAACAGTTACTCTACAAACCCGACTGAATAAAACAGAAATTCCGACGTTTATACTGGAAAAGGGAGAGATTAAAGGGGGAGAAGAAGTGACTGTCTCTTACATGTCCATAAACAGGAGGAGGAGCAGGAATTCAATTACATTATGATCACTGCCTTTTAAAGGTTCATTTACATTAACCTTCCTAATAAGATGTGGGTTGTTACTTTTATGAGTGATGAACAGATCTGATGGAAAATGGGGTGCAGAGATAACTATTCCCCTCCCCCCCCCCCGAGATCTAAGAACTATTGCTGTTGCTATGCTGCTAATGAGAGAGAGAGAGATGAAGCACAGAGGCAGGAACATCTGCTACAGATAGGAGAGAGTGTTGATTTATTGTATTTTGACTCTTCCTTGATTATTTACCTTTCACTACAAGGAGTTTACTTTGCTCGTTTACATTCCTCAAAAGACAGCAGGAGTGGCCTGATTTGATGGACTCATTCATTCAGACTTGATGGATTGCTGGGACCCCGTCAGTATGGAAAAAAGACAGGTCAGGGGAGGCACCCTTCAGACACACGGATTGACACTGACTGAGTGTTGTGAACCCACTGGAAGGTGGGGCTTTGAGGACCGAATCAGGAGATCGGTCAATGAAGCTCACAGTGTGACGGCAGGGCCTGGGAGAAACGCTGCGTGTGTCTAATCCTGCCAGAGTGAAGAGTCCACCACAGAAGAACGGTCTAGCTGAAGACCAGAGGTTCATAACTGAATGAAAACAACGGTACGACGGAATCAGAAAGCAACAGAAGGTTTGCTTGCTGCATCTCTCTCTCTCTCTCTCCAAGGATTACAACACAACAACCATTACTAACTCAGCTCTCACGAACTAAACTTTATACATTTCTATGACAATTCATTTACCCCTAGACATTGATTGAGCTTGTTTATTATTGCTTAATCTTATTCCTACAGTTCTATGCTTATTATTGCCGACTTGGTTTATATGTATATTTGTATTTTCGGTACTGTATTATGTAGTTTACTAATAAACATCTTTAGTTTTGGTAACACCAGACGCCAAAGGATATCTCTATGTTTGCTGGTCTGTAAACCCAGTAACGGGGTACATCATTAATTGTGGGCACGTCCGGGATTTAATTACGACTGGCGCCAGTGAATCGGAATAGAAGTCCATTATCTGATCTGGTTGTGCGGAAAACCAGACGGGAAACCAGCATAGATGGAGGTTGACAATTTTTTAAAAGACCCGACTTCGGGGCATTAGAGGTTGCCAGGAAGGCGGAATTGGTGAGTTTTGCGAAACGATTGAATCTATCAGCGGTGAAACCGACGATGAGAAATTTGGATATACAGAGAGCAATAACTGTTCATTATGTATCTGAGGGTGTGTTCCTTTCGGATGTATTGGACCTGTTGCCTGAGAGGAAACCAGCTGAGGGTGAGATTCAGTTACAGATAAGAAAAATAAGGTTGGCTGAGGAGAAGGAGGAAAGGGAGCATGAGCTCCGGATAAATGAGATGGAGACAGAAAGGCGGAGAGCGGAGTTTGAAAGGGAGAAGGAAGAAGGTGAAAAACAGAGAGAAGAAGCTGTAAAGCAGAGGGAGGAAAGAGAGAATGAGAGGCAGTTTGACCTGGAAATGGTGAAGTTAAAGGCATCGCAGGGAAGGGACCAGGCAGCTGACTCAAACAAGGCGTTCATGTTTGGTCAGGACATTAAGTTGGTACCCCCATTCGAGGAGATGGATGTCGATAGGTACTTCCTCCATTTTGAGAAAGTGGCTGTGAATCAGTATTGGCCTAAGGAGAATTGGGTTGTTCTGCTACAGAATGGGGAAGGCTCAGAAAGCGTATTCGGCATTATCTATGGATGAGTCTAAGGATTATGATGAAGTAAAAAGGGCTGTACTGAGGAGTTACGCGTTGGTGCCAGTGGCATACCGGCAGAAGTTCCGGAAATTGATAAAGCCGTGGAACCACACGTATGTAGAGTTTGCCTGTGAGGTGCAAATGTATTGGGAGCGTTGGTGCTCCTCAAAAGGGATGGTTGGAGATTATGATAAACTGTTACGTTTAATGTTGGTTGCGCAGTTCAAAGGCTGTATCCCTGAAGGTATGAAGACGTACTTGGAGGAGAAGGAGACAGAGATTCAGTCTGCCACTGCCAAGTTAGCAGAGGAGTTTGCCTTAACCCGCAAGACAAAATTTCCCCCAAATAAGAGCTAACAGAGAGGCAGTAGGGACGGTAGAGAAAGCCCACCGCCTAGGGCAGCGAATAAGCTGGGAACTAGCGGAAAAGATAAGGAGGAGAAAAAGCAGGCTGGCAGGAAGTTTCCCAAATTTATGTGTTATCATTGAGGGAAAGCGGGTCACATAGCATCTAAGTGCTTTGCTCCGAAGAAGATGATGGGAGAAGGGAAAAGAACAATCCTGACTCGCTGCACTGAGCCGGTCAACAGATCGATGAGGAAGGCGAAGTTAGATCGAGCCCAAGAGGGGCTTGAGAACTTTATCTCGGAAGGGATTTTGTCTTTGAAGGACGTTGAAACCCCAGTTCAATTGCGGATCTGGAGAGATACTGGGGCTGGTCAATCATTGATTCTAACGAAGGTGTCAGATTTCGGTGCTGAGACCGAGACTGGGGAGGTAAATGTGTGAAAAGGTATCGGAAAAGGAAATGAAGCCGTACCTTTGCACAGGATATTTTTGAAATGTGTCCTGGTTTCTGGACCAGTCGAGATAGGGGTGCGGTGTGGGCTTGGACTGTGTGGGCGTCCTACTCGGAAACGATCTTGCAGGTGGGGACGTGTATTCAGCAGTGAAACTAACAAGCAAGCCTGTAAGTGCTGAGGACCCGTCCATATATTCCAATATTTATCCCGCATGCGCAATAACTCGCAGCATGTCAAGAAAGGAGACTGAGACAGAAACCCGTTTAAATGAGTCCAGTGTTCATTTAGCGGAGAAGTTTTTACCGACCTTGTATAAAAAGGTGATGTCGGATGAGGCGGAAAAGGATAGTGTGGTTATGGACACTAAAGGAGAGGAGGTGTATCTACCATTAGCAAGGAGGGAGTTATAAAGGAGCAGAGACGTGATGAGGAGCTTGTGACGTTGAAAGCATCAGCACCTTCTGAGGCAGAAATTGATAAGGTACCAGGGGGATACGACCTGAAGGAGGGAGTGTTAATGAGGAAGTGCAGGTCGACCACGGTGCCAGTCGCTGGGGACTGGGTGGTGGTACACCAGGTGGTGGTTTCGAAGGTTTATCGGAACGAGATTTTGTACCTGGTTCACAAGATACGCCTAGGTGGTCACTTAGGAGTGAGGAAGACAGTAGATAGAGTTATGAAAGTTATTTTTGGCCAAATATGAGGAAGGATATCATCGACTATTGTAAAAGGTTGCACACGTGTCAGGTGGTATTGAAGCCAAATCAGATTATCCCTAAGGCACGCCTTAGACAGACAGCCGCCATAGAGGAGCCTTTTTCCCGAATCATTGTGGATTTTGTGGGTCTTTTGCCTAGAATTGCGAGTGGGCGGCAGCTACTAGATTTCCGGAGGCTGTGTCCCTGGGGGGATATTAGGACTCCTGCGGTGTAAAGGCACTCATTAAATTTTTCACCACGGTAGGGTTACCCGGAGAGATACAGTCAGACCAGGGGAGTACCTTCACGTCCCGTGCATTTCAGTAAATGTTGATTCACATGGGAGTTCAACAAATTATAGCCTCTGCATACCACCCGGAATCTCAAGGAGCTTTGCAAAGATTCCACGCGACTTTGAAGTCTATGATTAAATCTTATTGACAAGAAAATACTCGATACTGGGATGATTCTTTACCACTTCTGTTATTTGCAGTGTGGGACAGGTTCAGTCTATTTGAGCTCGTTTTTGGTCACAGGCCCAGAGGAACTTTAACCTTACTCAAAGAAAAATGGTCTACTCCGAACGTGCAAGTCAAAGTGATTGACTATGTTTTGAAGTTCAGTGAAAGGCTCCACAAGTCTTGCGAGTTTGAAAAGCAAAATCTTAAAGACTCCTCGACTAAGATGAAACAATGTTATGATAAGCGAGTCCGAAAGCAAGAATTTCAAGTGGGCGGTAAGTTTTGGTACTGTTCCCTGTAGTTACCAACTCCCTACAGGCGTGATTTCAAGGCCTGTACAAAGTGATCAAGAAAATAGACTCTCTACGTTATGTGATCGAAACACCTGATAGACGAAAGCCGAGCCAGTTGGTTCACGTTAACATGCTAAAGGATTATCATGACGCGACCCCCATGGTGGTCGGTGCTGTCACGAAAACCGATGGGGCAGAACGGGTTGATAAGGAGTGCACCGAACGTTTTGAAAAGATAAGCATAGTACCCACCACACTAGAGAATTCTGTTATTTTAGCCAACTTTGCTGATAAAGTCAGTCATTTGGAGCCTGAACAAAGAGAGCAGCTGATACAGCTAATTAACCGGCATGCAGATTTATGCCCAGATGTTCCAAGGAGGTGCAAAGAAACTGTGCATGATGTTATTGTTACCTCAGCCCAGGCTATTAAGCAATCCCCTTATCCGATGAATTTGGAAAAGAGCAAGCTAGTGGAAAAAGAAATTGAGCATCTGCTAGCTGCTGGTATTATTCGTGAAACTTCCTCCGCATGGGCATCTCCATGTGTGGTTGTACCGAAGCCTGACGGTAGTATAAGATCTGTATAGATCTTAACTGACAGCGCTCGAGAAACTTCAGCGTTTGTCACACCATCAGGGTTCTATGAATATAATGTTTTGCCGTTTGGAATGAAAACTGCTCCAGGGACATTTCAGAGAATGATTGACGCGGTGATTAAAGGGTTAACGAACACAAAGGCTCACATTGACGATGTTGTGGTCTGGAGTGATACATGGGATGAGCACATTGAGGCTGTGGAGCAATTGTTTAAACTAATGTCTGTAGTCAATCTCACAGTAAACCTCGCAAAGAGTGAATTCGGCCACGCTACGATCACGTACTTGGGGTACGTGGTAGGATTGGGGCAGCTGGCTACTGTGCAGGCTATTTCTGAGGTTCCTGTTCCAACAAATAAGAGGGGACTGCGAAGGTTTTTGGGAATGGTGGGGTACTATCGAAAATTCTGTAAGAACTTTGAGGATATTGCCCACTCGCTTACAAAGCTCTTGCAGAAAGATGAAAATGTTGAGTGGAGCAATCCATGCCAGGTAGCCTTTGAAAAGTTGAAAACCATACTGTGCTACCACCCTGTGTTAAAAGCACCTGACTTTTCGAAACCTTTCTCCCTGGCGACTGATGCAAGTGACGAGGCTGCAGGGGCAGTCCTATTGCAGATAGCTGGGAATGGAGTGGAGAAACTATTTGCGTATTTCTCTCCAAAGTTCAATGTGCATCAGAGAAATTACACCACTGTGGAAAAAGAATTGTTGGCACCTATCCTGGCGATACAGCATTTTTAGGTCTACATTTGTTCAGCACAGAGACCATTATTTGTTTATACTGATCACAAACCCTTGGTATTTTTGGCTAACATGAAGAATAAAAATAGGCGTTTATTAAGTCGGCGTCTGTTGTTACAGGAATTCGATATTAAAATACAACATGTAAAGGGGAGTGATAATGTAATTGCTGATTGTTTATCCAGGTTAATTTGAAAGTATATCTGTATTATTCTTGGTGAATATTCCCGGAACGATGAGGGTGTTATGAGTATTGAACAGGCCTGAGGGGAAATTGGGTGCAGAGTTAACCATCCACCCACCCCCCCCCCCCCGAGAACTATGAACTATTACTGTTGCTATGCTGCTAATGAGAGAGAGAGAGATGAAGCATAGAGGCAAGAACATCTGCTGCAGATAAGAGGAGGAGAGGGACTGTTAATTTATTGTATTTTGACTCTTCCTGGATTATTTTCCTTTCGCTGCAAGAACATTATTTTGCTCGTTAGCATTCCTCAGGAGACAGCAGGAGTGTCCTGATTTGATGAACACAGACATTTAGAATCGATGGATGGCTAAGACCTGGTTAGTAGGGATAAAAGACAGGTCTGGGGAGACACCCCTCAGACACACCAGTGGACTCTTACAGAGTGTTGTGAACCCACAGGAAGGTGGGGTCTTCGGAAACCGGATCAGGAGATCAGTCAATAAAGCTCACAGCGTGACGGCAGGACCGGTGGGGACTTGTGTGTGTGTCCACTCATGCCAGAGTGAAGAGTCCACCACAGAAGAACGGTCTAGCTGAAGGAAGGAGGGGTCATAGCTGACAACGACACGACGGATTAAGGAAGCAACAGAAGGTTTGCCTGCTGCAGCTGCCTAATCTCTCGTTCTCTCTCTCTCTCCAAAGATAACAACACAACAACCATAATTACCTCAGCACACATGAACTGAAATTTATACTCTTCTATGACAATTCGTTCACCCCTAGACATCGACAGAGCTTGTTTATTATTGCTTATTATTATTCCTACACTTTTACGTTTATTATTGCTAACTTGTTTTATATGTACATTTGCATTTTTGATACGGTATTCTGAAGTTTACTCATAAACACCTTTAGTTTTGATATCACCAGGCTCCAACGGATTCTTCTTTCTCTGCTAGTTTGTAAACCCAGTTACGGGGTACGTAACAAAAGAAGGACGGCACCTTGCGTCCATGCGTTGATTAGTTGGCCTGAATGAAGTCACTGTGAAGAACCGTTATCCTCTCCTGCTCATGACCTCGGCAATTGAACTACTACAATGAGCCTCAGTTTTCACAAGCTTCATCTCCGTAACGCCTATCATCTTGTCCGCATCCGCGAAGGGGACGGGTGGAAGACGGCCTTCAATGCTACATCGTGCCATTACGATATCTGGTCATACCATTCGGTCTCACCAATGACTTGCTGTATTCCAAGCCCTGGTAAATGACGCTCTTCGGGGCATGATGAACCAATTTGTTTTTGTGTGTTTTGACGACATTTTGATTCAGTCTAAGTTCCTTATTTAACACACTACTCATGTCCGCAGAGTTCTCCAGCGCCTTCTGCAGAACCAGCTCTTTATTAAGGCTGAGAAATGTGAGTTTCATCGCAATGCCGTCTCCTTTTCAGGAGGCTCTATTCAGATGGACCAACAGAAGTCCATAGCGGTGGTCGACAGACCACAATTCTTGATTCATCGGATTTGCAAGGCTTCCTGGCGGCCTTCGTTAAATTCTATCGCCGCTTCACCGGCAGTTGCAATACACTGGCTGTACCAGTCATTGCTATTACCTCATCGGCTGTCAGATTCTCCTGGTCCCCTGCTGCTGTAAAAGCATTCTCTGACCTGAAGGAACATTTTAACTTTGCCCCTATCCTGATTGAACCCGACACCGACCGGCAGTTCAGTGCGGAGGTGGATGGATCTGGCATTGGTGGAGGAGCTGTTCTGTCTCAGCGCTCGGCCAAGGATGAGAAGGTACACCCCTGAGCCTTCTTCGCTCACTGCCTCACTGCCACGGAGCAGAATTACGATGTCGGAAAGCGTGAGCTGCTTTCTCGGAAGCTAGCTGTGGGGAGTGAAGGCTTTTTCTTGAGTGAGCAAAGGTGCCATTCTTAGTCTGGACTGATGACGAGAATCTGGAGTATATCCGTACGGCCAAGCTGCCCAACTCCCGTCAAGCTCGTTGGTCCTTGTTTCTCTCAAGGTTCAATTTTACTCTATCCTTTTGCCCTGGTCCCATGAATGGAAAACCTGACTCCATTTCCCGAAGACTTCCTTTCTCTGAGACCCCTGAGGTACCCGATGTCATCCTGACTGCTGATTGTCCCGTGCGTGCAGCGCAATGGCACATTGAAACCAAGGTGCAGGCTGCTCAACAGCGCGGGGCATGGCCCACTAACAATGTTTATGTTTCCAGCTCTGTCCTCTCATAGGTATTGCAGAGGGGTCAATCTTTCCGGTTATCCTGTCACTCTGGAACTAAGCGTACTCAGGCCTTCATCAGTCGTCAGTTCTGGTGGCCCTCCATGGGAGATGTTATCCGCAGCTTTGTCTCAACATGCTCGGTCTTTGCTCAAGGCAGGAAGTCTAACAGGTCACCTGCTTATCTGTTACAACCCCTTCCTATCCCCAAGAGACACCGACCCCCATTACCATTTGTTTGTCTCAGGTCTTCTCCCATCAGTAACTATTTCCCATTCCCACAATAGTTGATCGCGTCTCCAAATCTGCACACTTAATTCCTTTACTTAAACCAATCTCGGACAAAGAAACAGCCAAATTATCAGGACCCATGTTTTTAAATCACATAGATTTACTGTAGATATTACATCAGACAGGTTTCTCTATTCGCATCGAACTTCTGGACGGCATTCTGCAACCTTCTAGGTGTTTCTGTGAGTTTGACCTCAGGATTCCACTCACAGACTAATGGGCGGACTGTGCGGGCCAGACCGCCCAGAGGGCAGGTGTTTGAAGTTGGAGATAAAGTTCTGGTTTTGTTTTCCATGGGTATTAAAGGAAAAGAACAGAAAGTCACATCAGCCCCTCTGATTTTCGATGGTGACCGGAATGAAATTCCCGTCTGCAAACACAACCTCCGCCGTTTCAGGACTGTTTACTCGCTCTGGATCTGTTGTTCCATTTTACTGAGTACGCAGGGATTAACGACATCTGTTGGTTTATTTGTTTCAATTTCCACGGGGTTTGATTGCGTTATCGAGTGTGGCGCTAAAAAGGTTGTACTTAGTGATTTAACACAGTGTATGTGACACAAATCATACAGTATCGATAATGCTCATCGACATCGCAGGGACGAAAAGTCAAGTGCCACATATTGGAACAGCAGAGTGGGAGAGAGCAAGACTGGACTAGAGCTTGGGAACCGTTCAATATAATGTTCCATCAATGGATCTGGTGCTGAAAATTCAGGGGATGTTACAGAAACGGGGTTTAATGAGGCTGCTCGCCTGAAGGCCTATGATTATACCGGGCTAACATTGTCACAGCGGATCTATTTTGCCCTACTGCCCATTGTTCTGATTTACTATCCTGTCCTTGCCTTCGTTGCAATACCCGGTAAGACGAAAACCCCTATTGTGATTACTTCGAGGATCATACCTCTCAACGGGCACCGTGCATCGACATCTCTCCATACATAGAACATAGAATAGTACAGCACATTACAGGACCTTTGACCCACAATGTAGTGCCGACCTTCAAACCCTGCCTCCCATATAACCCCCCACCATAAATTCCTCCATATACCTGTCTAGTAGTCTCTTAAACTTCACTACTGTATCTTCCTCCACCACTGACTCAGGCAATGCATTCCACGCATCAACCACTCTCTGAGTGAAAAACCTTCCTCTACTATCCCCCTTGAACTACCCTCCCCTCATCTTAAACCCATTTTAACTTATTTATCGCCAACTCCAAATGGTAGTTCGAGAACAGCTGGAAGTCGCACTGCAGACCTGACGATTTTTGTAAACCTGCTGATGACCATGGCGCGAAAACTTTATACACTGCCTGCTTTTATTTGAGGAGGACTTGCAGGCTTCGTAAGTTGAGCCACTATATAATTGCCCATTTTAAACGCCCTTGCGAAGGTGATAGTTGACTGCCTTCTTGAAACGCTATCTTTCTTAATGTAGGGACATATCCACGGAGTTCTTAGGGAGAGATTTCAGGGATGTTGACGCAGAGACGGCGATGGAATATTATATATTTCCACAGTAAAATGATATGCAATTTTAATGGTAACATCCTGTCTTGGCGCTGTTGTTAATTTGGAATTCCAGCTGGTGACTGTTGCCCATTTGGAGGTTACAGTCTAAAAAGTCCTGAAGAGTTATTGGGCTGAATGTTATGGGCTGTACAATGTGCTCTCGGACATGACAGGACTGGTCCTCTTGAATATCCGTATGGGTATAGTCAGGTGAATGTATCACCTCAGATTGTGTGAGAGGAGAACTGAAGACAATACCAAGGTGAAATATTTAAGGATAATGTGAGCGGAGATGACCTTGAGTCTCAGCGTGGAACGAGCTACTATCCGAAGTAATACATTCGGTCTCAAATGGAAAGTTAAATGAAGTTTAGATACTCAGGGTATCTGGATAGGAGTGGTTTAGATGTAAGCGTGTGCATCTCGATGTCACTGGGCAGACGGTAAGGTCAGCGTGGACTAGATAGTCTGTGTTTGTGATGTGGTTCTCTATGACTCTACAAATCCTGTAGAAATATTCCCAAATGTTCTTTCTGATACTGTGGTTACTGCGCTGACGTAATGTATGATCTGTAAATTTCCTTTCCCTTTGAAAAAAACTTTTTTTTTCGGACTGGGCGACATTATTGGGCATTAATATTGGAATAAAATAGCACCTCTCTCTCTCTGTATCCATCTCTCTTCCCCTCGCTCTCTCTCTCTCTTTATGTCTTTCTCTTCCCCTCTGCCTCAACCGACAATGCTCGTACTAAATGTGCCAGCGAAGCGCCATACCAGATGTGTAATATTAAATTTTCCGTTTCTCCCAGCGAACGTGCTGACGATTATGGCTCTACCCAGGCGAAAATGCGGCCTCTCTAAAAGTGTCAGCCGCTACCTTTTGGCCATGGTAGGGGCGGATATCCTGGTGGTTTTGTTGGAGGTGATATTGAGGAAAAGTGTGAACGCTTATTTAGATCATTTCCTGCTTTTCTATGAAGTTCTCCTGTGTAGAACCGACTCCTTTATGCCCTACGCCGTTACCGACTGTTTGGTCTGCTTCACTATGATCTTCGCCATTTATCGCTTTGTGGCCAATGGCTTCCAGGTTCTGCAAGTGGAATACTGCACCGCGTCGGGAAAACGGCGACTGTGGTTCTTGGGCAGTGACTGTGTTGAGTTGCTAGAGGATGTATTCTGGCTTTGCATGGTTCATATACATCCACTAACAGACGGTGGCCTTGTGTAGAATATTATGGTAGTTAGAGTTTGCTGATCTGGGTAGTGATGAATATTCATCGCAGAGCTCTCACCACAGTGATCCCATTTGCTGTCATCCTCCTTCTCAATGCTTTAACAATCAAACACGTTTTAGTTGCCAATATTATCCGCGGCAGGTTCCTGGGTGTCAGATATTACCAGAGCACTAGAGATCCAAATTCATCCTGTTGTGGACGTTGTATGAGGTGATAGCCGTACGGAAGACGATGACATATTAATGGGTATTTCAGAGGGTGAATCTGCCGATATTTGTCGACGAACTGCACTACATGCTGCAACATCTGAGCTACTGTTCCAACATCGCTCTCTGCGCCATGACCCAGAAAAGGTTCAGGAAGCAGCTGCTGGACGTGTTGCAATCTCTTCTATCTCGATTTGTAAAGTGCATTTTGCATTCGGTCTGTGGAGCAAACCACGGAAGTGGACCTCGTGACACACTTGCTCTGTTGCATTCCCACAGCCCTCCCCGTTCAGCACCAAACTGACCCAATTCCGTCAGCAGACACTGGCTCAGCTCGCTGTTGACCTAACCTCCTGTCCACCATTCTGCCCCCATTCTATTATAGTCTTATTACCTTGCATCTGTAACATTGCTCAGCATAGTTCAACAGCTGACGCCTATGAAGCAGTGCACAGATAGTTCCTTCCGGAACCCGAACACTATAAGATTTAACACAAAGGCAGGTAAAGAGCTGAGAGAAACAATGCCTTCAACTTACAAAACTGCGACAAAATACTCTAAAGAAATACATCACTTCAGGATCTCAAAATCAGTGAAGAATCTAACGGTTTCATGATTATAGCTCAAAGAAAGCTGAGGAAAATTTGCGGGTAAGGCAGAATCGATGGATGGAAAAAGCAGGTCGCTCTATCGTGCCGAGACCATTAAACTGGCGAGGAAGAAGAGGCCAATACAAAATGCTCGTGGTGCGGAGGTGAGGAGCAATTAGGCGTACCTGAGAAGTTGATCAGAATAATGTTTAATATTGCCGGCAGATCTCGTAATATTCGTCAACTTGGCGGCAGCCGTACAATGCAATACACATGGGTCTCTGGCTGCAGGCATCATCCGGCCGTCTGCCACTCCTGCTGGTGCCGTTTTTTATCTCTTTGCTGTAAAGGATGACTGCTCCTTACCATGCATTGACTACAGGGGACAGAATAAAGTCAATGTAAAGAGCTGTTACGTTCTTCCGCTCATGACCTCGGCGATTAAACTATTTCAAGGAGCCTCAGTTTCCACCAAGCTTGATCTCCACTACGCCCACCAACTTGTCTGCTTCCGCGAAGGGGACGAGTGGAAGACGGCCTTCAGCAGCAGCTCAGGCCGTTACGAGTATCTCGGGTAATGCCATTCGGTCTGACCAATGCCCCCGCCTTCCGCGAAGCCCTGGTAAGTGACGTCCTCAGGGGCATGCTAAAACGATTATATTTTTTGAATCTCGACGACATTTTGATTTTTTCTGAAAAATCCCTGAACATACAGGTCACGTCCGCAGAGTTCTCCCGCGCCTTCTGGAGAACCAGCTCTTTGTAAAGTCTCGGAGAGGTGAGTTTCATCGCAATACCATCTCCTTCCTGGGGTATGTAACGTCAGAAGGCTCTATGCAAATGTAACAGCAGAACGTCAAAGCGAAGGTTGATTGGCTCCCAACCATCGACTTGCTGGGAATTGCAAGGCTTCTTGGGTTTCGCTAAGTTCTATCGCCGCTGTAACAGAAATTACAGTCCACTGGCGGCAACACTCACTGCTCTTACTCCAACGGCTGTCACATTCGTCTGGTCCCCCGCTGCTGAAAAAACATTCTCTAACCGGAAGGAACGTTTTAGCTCTGACCCCATCCTGTCTGTCCCCAAGAAAACCTGGTCCCAAATTGCCCTGGATTTTCCCCCATCAGATGGTAACACCGCCATTCTCAAAGTAGTTGATAGCTTCTCCATGTTTGTACACTTCAGTCCTTTAATTAAACTGCCCTCTGCCAGAGAAACAAACAAATTACTAGTTTTACCCGTACATATTGTGTCAGACAGGGCCTCTCAATTCACATCCAACTTCTGGAGGGCATTCTGTAATCTTCGAGGTGCCTCTGTGAGTCTGTCTTCAAGATACCACTCAAAACCGATGGCCTAAACGAGCGGGCCAACCAACAGCTAGAGAAAGTATTCCGATGTCTGATCTCCCAGAGCCCGACTGCGTGAAATCAGCATCTACCCTGGGCCGAGTACGCATCCGTCCTCAAAGGTCAAAGGTTCGAAGCAGCAATTTAATGTCAGTTAACTGTTTGCAATATACATCCTGAAATCTTTCTTCTTCGCAAATATCCACGAAAACAGACAAATGCGCTAAAGAAAGAACGACAGTTAAATGTGAGCACCCTAAAGTCTCCTCCAGCTCTCTCCCCACTCGTAAGCGGCAGCAAGCAACGATTCCCCACTCCCCCCACCAACAAAAAAGCGCATCGGTACCGCCACTCAGCGCAAACGTGTTTTAAGCAATAGCAAAGACACAGACCAAAGTTACGTCAAAGGCTTCGCATTTCATTCGGCATTCGAAAAAACAGAGGTTCTCTCTCTCCGTAATAAGGGAGAATGAGGTGTCCCCCATTTTCACAGCGAGCGGAAGACATAAAAGCAATCCGCTGTGTTTACGATGTAAAAATTCGGTTTCGTCATTTTTGGAGCTCTGCGTCCGAAGTTCGCAAAGACATCTGGTCTTCGGGCCAACAGCGAAAGATTTTACAGCCTCTCCGAAGGCACACGAGTCTCCTGCCATGACAACGACCTTCGATCCGCCCGTGTCCAGAGTCTCGAGATATTAGGCTCATAAACTCGAACGACACTCTCAGGCCGAACCCTTGGCATGTAGGATAACGGCCAGTCGTGAAACCACGAGCACGGGTTCCATTCCCGCAATCAACCGACGCCTGCGTGTAACTTCAGGTCAGTGTCTTCTAAAGAAACATGAAAAGAACAAATAAGGATATTAAAGACGGAAAAGAGTTGTTTCCGAAGATGCAAACAAAGGAGTCACCATTCGGTGTCATCTTAAGTCTGTCTCCAATTTCTGTGGATGGATGAAGGAAAATATAAACGATGTGATAAAGATTTAGATGATTACCCATGTGAGCAACGGAATTTGAGCGAAGCTATAGCTAAAGAATGCTTAACTGAGGATTGGGTATAATAGCGGCAGGAAACTAAAGTACAGAGGAAATAATTAGAAGAAGCAGTCGTGTTTTACTTGATGTGGAGACTCGTCTTGAAGAGAAGCTGACCTCCATAATGAGAAAGCAACGTACTTGCGAGGAGGGTGGGTGCTCGGAAAGAGGTACTAATATACTTGAGTCAGTTTTAGATGTTTTGTGAAAGAAAAGTGAGCGGGAAGAAGCACATTAGCTTGGAGCGTAATGGAAGGATTTAGTGAAAAGTGACGCAATACCCTATGGTAATGATTATGATAGGCAGCCCACTTACGAACATCTCCTGTCAGTACTCAACAAATTAACCCAGGACTATTCTAACTACTTCCACAACTTTCCCCATCTACGACCAGAGAGAATGTCGTAATAGAAGGAAACAGGGGCAGGAATGTGAAAGAATAGCATCCATGTGCCTCAACATCTGGGGCATTATTGCCACGGACAAACATATTGTGCAGTTTAAGCAAATGATCACCCAAGAGCGGTGCATTGTCTCAGCACTAAAGAGAAATGGAAATTGATTGGACTGTGCTTCTATGCGAACATTTCATAAGGCCAGAACACATAGCAGTTTTTTAAAGCCTTAAAATTATATTCTAAACACTCGACTTTGTCGAAAATGCAAGGATAGGGGAGCAAGTGAAGAATTAAAGAATCCGTTGTTACATTTTATTTAGTTAGTTTTGGGTGTTAACTGAGGATATCGCCAGACATGCTAACCACATGTAACCAGGTGAGCGCCAAGCACCCGACTATATTTACGTCAGATCTCTGAATGCTGTTACAAGCGCGATAATTAATCAACATTATATAGAGTCAATTATATAGAATCAGATATATAGAACCTTAGAACCATAGAGCATTACAGCAATGAAACATTCCTTTTGGCCCTTCTTGGCTGTGCCGAACCATTTCTCTTCCTAGTCCCACTGACCTGCACCTGGGCCCAATCCCTTTAACCCCTCTCATCCATATACCTGTCCAAGATTTTCTTAAATGTCAAAAGTGAGCCCGCATTCACCATTTCATCTGGCAGCTCAATCCACACTCCCACCACTCTTTTCTTGAAGAAGCCCCCTTCATGATCCCTTTAAACTTTTCCCACTTCACCCTTAACCCATGTCGTCTGTTTTTTTCTCTCCCCTAGCCTCACTGGAATAAGCCTGCTTGCATTCACTCTATCTATAATCCATCATAATTTTGTACACCTCTTTCAAATCACCCCTCATTCTCCTACGCTCCAGGGAATAACGTCCTAACCTATTCAACCTTTCTCGGTAAAACAGTTTCTCAAGCCCCGGCAACATCCTTGTAAACCTTCTCTGCACTCGTACAAAATTATTAATATCCTTCCTGCAATTAGGTGACCAGAACTGCACGCAATACTCCAAATTCAGTCTCCCCAATGTCTTATACTACCTCACCATTACATTCCAACTATCATACTCAATACTTTGATTCATAAAGGCCAATATACCAAAAGCTCTCTTTAGTACCCTATCTACTTGAGATGCCACTTTTAGGGAATTATGTATCTGCATTCTCAGATCCCTCAGACTACTGCACTCCTCAGTGTCCTACCATGTATGTTCTACCTTGGTTTGATCTTCCGAAGTGCAATACCTCCCACTTGTCCGCATTAAAATCCATCTACCATTTTTCAGCCCATTCCTCCAATTGGTTCAAATCCCTCTGCAAGCTTTGAAAACCTTCGTCACTGTCCACTACACCTCCAGTTTTTGTATCATCGGCAAATTTGCTGATCCAATTTGCCACATTATCATCTAGATCATTGATGTAGATGACAAATAACAATGTACCCAGCACTGATCCCTGCGGCACACCAATAGTCACAGGCCGCCACTCAGAGTAGCAATCCTCCACTACCACTCTCTGGTTTCTTCCATTGAGCCAATGACTAATCCAGTTTACTACCTCTCCAAGTACACCTAGCGACTGAATCTTACTAACTAATTTCCCATGCGGGGCACGTATCGTTCAGAATTTCAGTGTCTGGTAGCACCGAAGAATCTAGAAACTCTTTTGTAAAGTTTGATCACTCTGGCCTCACAGAGAGTGAAGCTTGAAGACTTGGTGAAAAGTTGTCACGTGTGTATAAGAAAGTGCAGGTTTGCACTTATAAGTGGGGCAACCTAGGAAAGTAATATACTCGTAGGTCAAGGCAACAAAAGCCACAGTTCCCGACTAGATTTAAAAGCGATAATTCCGGACAAGATTTGGTGGGATATGTTTCCAGTAAAGTGTCCACATATATTCATTCAGTGGTGGTAATGAAGATTACTAAGCTCGATAATTTACAACAAAACGTTCATTTCATCTAAATCCTCTCCTAAGTCAGGGATTGGATCTGAAAAAACACGACGCCATGGGAGAAATGGTGAAGTTGGTGGCGTCATGTTTTAAACTGCTGAATGTTAACTTGAGGATGATACTTAATTTCTAGCGACCCTCTGCTTCAGACATTAAAGGATTTCTTAAAGGTTGTATGATTATTTGTGAACTGTTCGACCCTTGAAATCAGGCAATGTTCTGCGATGGTTTAAAGTGCGAATTAAGAATGTAAAATATTGCACGATGACTGGACATTTGTGAGTTCACTTGAAAGGTAAAGAGAGGTAATACGTGCGTGAACGAACGGAAGGCAGTCGTGTATTTGTTAGGTGTGTATTGACAGGATGTTTGAATTAATTCCCTGTTTCTCAACGTCTGGTGGCATAGTGGCTTCAGCACCGGAATTCGGAGTGAAGGCTCCGAGTTCGAACCTAGCCGGCCCCCTCCATCTGTGCTATGTTGAGCGTTGAGCTAGCAACTCTGCTCCGTAAAACTAAGGAAGCCTGCTACAGAAACGCCGTCCCGACGGTGTCCCGATGACTCCACTCGGAGCTATGGGCTTCTTCTTCTTCTTCTGATATGACTGTCTGATAATATCTGATTCGTTGACTGAAATAAACTTCGAGGAACTGATGTGAATTTCAGAAACTGGATTTCTCTTTGAAATTACAATATGTGTTAGTGCATGTCTGCCGTAAACACCCTCATCTTTCTTCCCGCTGCTCTTCTGAATATTTGATACGGAATTTCACTCTGTTTATTTGTGAACTGTTCGACCCTTGAAATCAGGCAATGTTCTGCGATGGTTTAAAGTGCGAATTAAGAATGTAAAATATTGCACGATGACTGGACATTTGTGAGTTCACTTGAAAGGTAAAGAGAGGTAATACGTGCGTGAACGAACGGAAGGCAGTCGTGTATTTGTTAGGTGTGTATTGACAGGATGTTTGAATTAATTCCCTGTTTCTCAACGTCTGGTGGCATAGTGGCTTCAGCACCGGAATTCGGAGTGAAGGCTCCGAGTTCGAACCTAGTTATAAACACTCTGTTTATAACTGTTTATTCTGTATACGCCAGTTACCGGCAACGGTTTTAAAGGTAGAAAAGTGCAAGCTTGGATTTTTGTTTTTGCCTTACCTGAGTATTTAGATTGCGTTCTTTTATTTATCTTTTTTCTGGTTTTTCAGAGGGAGTCGCGGATTTCACACCGACCAGGTGGAGTCATGGTTAATGAGTCCAGAGATGAGTGTATCAGTTCCGTGTACGATAAGCACACTGTTCAAAGGTAAATTGACATTTGGACAAATTTGTTCATACTCGAATTAGGAATTGGAATATCACATTTTCTGAAGTCTGGTTCATGTGGAGAGCAAGAACAGATGATGCTGAGCCCTTGAAATGTTGACTTTTCGAGTTCCATTGGAAAAGATTGTTTCAATGTTATTGTAGCCGTTGCCCCGTAATACATTAAAGGGCGTTCAGATTATTTAGCGTGTAGTTCCATTCTTAAATTCAGCATTTTCCCTAAACTATCTGCCCTAGTTCAATAAATCATCCAGGTGCTGTAGGGTGGTCAAATTAAAGTCTCTCAGAACACTGTGACAGCAGAGTTGGACACATAGTCGTCAACAGTACTAAAGTTTATACCTTCCTTCTATGCGGAAGATCACTGGCCAAGTCTTACAGGCAGATTTCAACCTGGTTGCGTGACTCAGCATTGGCTTAGTTACAGGAGGAAAATTAGGTAGTATATGGAGGGAATTCTGCCTGGAGGACTTGGCAAGTGATGTTCCGCGTTGAAGCTATAAACTTTAGTACAGTTGTCGACGATGTCTCTACACTACCTGATCTTCCTTCTGTTAATAAGCCAATGCTGAGTCACACACCCAGCTCTCCCAACATGCAATGCTGTCTGACTTTCTGAAGTCGCAGACCATGTGTAACGTGGTCAAACCCCTTTCAGAATACGTTTCTCCAGATACTCATAATTTCCGTCTCTCAGAATCCTCTCCAATAGATTGCGCGTTACTGATGGAAGACCCTCTGGCCTGTAAATCTCAGGACTATCCCTGCTGCATTTCTTGAACAAAAATGAATCATTTACCATCCTCCAGTCATCTCCTGTGGCCAGTGAAGGCGCAAACTTCATGGCTAAAAGCGCAGTAATATCTAAGACCGTTTTCTCTAATTACCTGACGTATATCCCTTCCTGCACCGGGGAATTGATTATGTTAACATTTTAAATGTTTCTAGAGCACAATTCGTAAAATTGGCATGACCAAGCATATCTTCTTTACGGTTTATCAACATTCGTAAAAGACGCTCTCACTGGTGAATAGCGAAGCAAAATATCACTAAGGACCTTTACTGCTTCCTTGAACTGCAGACACATGCTTCCTCTTTAGTCTCTGATGTGTCCCACCCTTTCTCTCTCTCGTCATTCTCCTGCTCTTCATGTACGTTTGTACATTAATGCGACTCTGCAAATCCTTCCCATGCCGCCTTCTAAATTCATTGTTATTTTCCTTCCTGGCTAACTTGTGATATTCCGTAGCCCTGCCTGATACTTTCGTCCTGAACCTCAAGTATCTTTCTTTCTTCTTCTTGATGAGGTGTTCCATATCTCTTTTCAAATAGCGTTAATTTACACGACCTCCGTTCCTTGTCTCAATGAGGCAAGTCTATACCGAACCACAATCAAGTGTTCCATTAACAATCTTATGTTGCCATTTCATGAACCACATTTTCCAAATTCGGCTCGCAATTCCTACCTAATTGCACCAAGAAAATACTTAGCATACTGTCTGTTCCTATCCCACTGTAAGATAAAATTAAATGTCCAACAGTCGACCCGCGAGTAATCTGTTTCATTTTCAGGTACTAAATCATGAATGGAGATTTCTCTAGTCCGCCTGCTGGTTTATTGAGATATTCTGTCATATCTGAACATTTTAACCTCAGGGATTTCCAATCAATATTAGGAAAGTTTAAGTTTCCTGTGATAGCAACCATGAAAATATGGCACCTCTCCAAAATACTTCTCTTGATGACTTTCCCGCTGTTTCCGTACTTGTTTTGGGGAGATAAGGAGCGGTGTGTGTAGTCTGTGCAGAATACTCCAATACTCCGAGTGATTACTTTATTTCTGCTTCTAGAATCTACTCACCGTCTACCAATTGGTAATCCCGCCATGGTGTCTTCGCTTTCTACAGTTCTGCTACTATCATAATCTCACTGCATTTCAATGATACTCACTTTACCATCTTTTATCTGACGCTGTCCATTTTGAAACCTCTAATCCTGGGTATGTCCAAAAGCCATCCTTGCCCTTGTGTTCGTCAAGTCTCTGCGCACGTTTGGCGTAATTTAACCAATGTAACAATCACGTCAGCCCATAGCAAGTTTAGCCAGATTCCTACCTTAGCTGTATGAAGTATGCAACCTTCCGTGGGTTTTGCAATTTCCGGATAACCAGGCAAATGATTGTTTGATTTCATGACCTACTCATTTTTAAAACTGTTTTATTAGAAAACTCCGCTGAATTGTAACTTACATGCTGGTTATCTACACAGGTGGCCATTTAGCGTAAACACATACTTCGTTGCATTCTTCAGCTCTTTTCTGAATTTCCTCTGCGTCAGTGTATAGATACAAGTGTTGGTGCACATACTCAGAATTTGCAACATAAACCCAAGTTGTTGTAGTATATATACCGGGGAACTCAAATATCTGTTCTGATACAAATAGTTTTCCGTTTGCCACTTCAGAGAATGAGCTACATAGGGCATCCAAAATAATATGAAATTAGCTGAAATTGCAAACAGCAAAATCATCGATTTTCTGCGGTTTTCCAACTCGGTATCCTTCTGATTATCACTGCTGTTCCGAAGCCCTCTGCGGACTCTATTTGCCGCAATGATATGTCTTACTGTTAACCCATTGAACACCAGAATTAAGCCGATTGGTAGCAACGGTGTTAAAATGCTATCGAGTAATTCGACTACTTTCCACACGGGTAAAGTAGCATGTTCATGTGTGAAGGCACAACGCCACGGTATGTTGTCAATGATGACGTAAGGTTCAACGGCAAAGTAAAACGGGACACTTCTCCCGCAGCTCACTATAACCACCGTCACCATAACCACCGTTGCTGTTCTCTCAGTGCAGTATCGATCCCGCAGCTTTCGACAACATATGGCGATGAAACGATCGAAGGTAAAACTAACCGTATACCAAACAGAACAGTCCCGCATTACAATCCTAAATACAAGTGTCAGAGCGCACACAGGAGTGATAAGCAGGGATCTAGAATAAATGTAGATATTGTTGGTCTGTTCCACCAAAGCAACAACGATAACCAACATCAAATCAGCTGTGGCCATTCCAACCAGGTAACGGGTGATGCATTTGGAGAGTCCGCATTTTCCCCGAGATAGGATCACAATCGCCGTTAAATTAACTACAAGAAATTTGGAGGGAAAAAAAATAACAACGCAGAGTTATGGTTAGCTGCAAATGTCTGAATGCCCACCATTCTTCCAATGCAGCACGGGGTATATTTTTTTTTGTAAGTATAAAACCGATATTCAACGTGTGCCGGCTCAGTCGGTGCACACCGGCTGGTGCACAATAATAGACTGGAGAGGCAGTTAGTTGGCGACCTTCTGCCAGTTTAGAGCGAGGCTTCTGATTTCCGTGACTCACGTACCGGTGAGCAGCCGGATCATTTCAGTAAAAAAAACAAACACCATTTCCTTTATTAGAGGTGAAATAGCTGATGGGATTATTTGTAGTAAAGTTAATGAGGTTGAAAACATACGTTATAATGGAATGACTGTGGAAGAACTGACCTGCGTGTCGATATTTGACTGGACGGTCATTTAAAAAAGCTGCCGTTCTGCATAAGGGACCGCTGTCGCTATAAAAAGCCAGGCAAGATCAAACAATGAAACTATGGCCATATCGGCAATAACGTATTTGACAAAAGAGATAAAAATATCATTACAAAACAATATGGAAACAGAATTAAAAAAAAGTTCAGACTTTTGAATCCTGAACTCTGGGAAAACTTTTCAGAGCATTTGTGCTCAATAAAATTCCAGATATTGCACGGAACAAAAGCAAGGTGACGGTACCATACATATAGTGAACAGCTCTAGTATCTTACCAGGGATACCTATCGCGACAATTGCAGGATAGAAAATACACGCGATGTTGTAAATCGCTGGATATCCCATATTCCGTCAGAGTCAGCGTTTAGTCGTACGGAACTTCCCCACTGCTCATATGGACTGGTGACTGGATTTACAGAATTATATGCAGTTCAGAGTAATTCCTCTGAGGCAATTAGTATACCTATGACATCAGTCACATAAGGGACAACCAGTTACAAAATATCGACATTAAAGTGCTTTTCTCATTCCGAAATCTTTTTCTTCCCAAGGGATATTACATGTTATTTACTTTTAAGCAAACAGATTATATGAACGTAACCAATGTAATTTCCAAGACACCTGTCTTCAGCAGCTGAAATGGGACAATTCCTGATCAGTGTTGTTTCTAAAATAGGCAATTACCCTGAAAAATCAACATGGACAATCAACGTCAAACAGATTGATTTTGTCACATTCGGCGTAGTACATTCACTTCTGACATTAAGGGCGGCAGTTTAGCTCAGGAGGTGAAATTGAGTACACGTCCTTATTGAAGGGGAAGATAGTTTCATTATTTTCTTTAATTCGTTCCATTCATTTCGAGTGGTTTGAGTGCTGAAATTCACAGTAACAGCTGATGACATGTATCACAATAAAACCCGCTAAAGGTATGTTCTTCCAAGCATAAAAAAGAAATTGAGAGGAATATTCCAGGTTCCTTTGATATAAAATGGTATACGCCCAGATGACATTAGCTGCGGTTTGTGGTCTGATTGCTGAACGTTCTTTTCCAGCAAACACTTTGGTCCTTCGTTATGATGCACAGAACTTCTACTTCTACATCTACTTGACCCCATAACCGTGACGTATGGTGTAGTTCGTTTAACTTTAAAGTCAGTAGACAGAGCTGCAACAATTCTACCACCATTTCCACATCCATATTCGATTTGAACAGAAGTAGAAACTAAAATATGTGATCTATCAGCAAGTTCCTAGGCTGGTCTATTATTTCCCACGAAAACCGATTTAATCACCATAAAATAAAATACATTTTATTTGCACTGAAATTATGTGAACAAACTCCAAAATGTCGATTATGTCCTCACAAACCACAGTTGAGTCATCACAGTTTTGTTTTTGCTTTTTCAGCTGAAAATCGTATGCAATCTTCCAATTTCCATTCAGGTACATCAAACTCAAATAAAATGTTTCCAACAATCGTTCAGCGTTAGAAGCCGAATAGTTGATTCTTTGAATGTGACGAGTCTGCTAGAGGGATTGATGTTTGGTCCGCTGTTGTTTATCATCCATGTGGTAGGATATTGCCCAAATATTGAGTTTGTATACAGAATTGTTTTGTGCACATATATGTACAGCCACATACAATGAGCAATCAGATTTGCAATCAGATCAATATGCCTTGATAAATCTGACAGCTTGGTGAAAGAGGCCTTCCCGGAGACAGTTTGTCTTGGCCTTCATGCTGCGGTATCTCTTGCCAGATGGAAGCACCTGAAACAGTTTATGGTTGGCGTGGCTGGAATCCCTGTTGATCTTCCGGGCCCTTTTTACGCATCTGCTGCTGTACATATCCTGCGGAGAGGAAGGTTCAGATCCTCAGATGGGCTGGGCATCGGCACAATTCTCTGCAGTACCCTGCGATTGTAGGCTGTACAGTCCACGGACTAGGCCGTGAAGATTCAGTCACCATTCTGTCGATGGTGCCTCTGTAGAAAGTCCTGAGAGTTGGGAGACTCATGCAGAACCGCTTCAGGCGTCTGAGATGAAAGAGGCGCTGAAGTCTTTGTTCACCACCCAGCCGGTATGCAGAGTCTAAGTGAGATCCTCGGTGATTTGTAAACCGAGGAACAAGAAACTACTCATCCTCTCAAATACAATCCCATTGATGTCAACAGGAGTTGGCCTGTCCCTGTTCCTCCTGTAATCTATGATCAGCTCGTTCGTTTATTTCAATATCCAGGGAGGTGTTGTTTACTTCGCACCGTCAGAGCGTTGACTGCTCCTCAGTGGGTTGTCGCATTAGTTTTCGAAATAAGTCCTTTCGATGGCGTGTCATCTACAAATTTGATCAGCTTGTTGGAGCTATGCGTGGTAACACGGTCGGTGCTCTATAGGGAGTGGAGGAGGGGTCTCAGGTCACGTCTCTGGGAGTTCCTGTTTTCATTATCAAATGGCCAGAGAATGAGAGAGCCATTCCTTCCCACTTGCCGGCCAACCAAGAGGAAGTCGCAGATCCAGCTGCAGAAGGCCGAGGTCTCTGAACTTCTTGTCGAGCCTGGGGGTAATTATGACGTTGAATGCTGAACTGCAGTCCAATAACAACATTGTAATGTATGTACTCCTCTTGCATAGGTGAGTAGAGTTCTGTGGCTGTGGCATAGTCGTATGATTGCAAAAGTCGGTAGGTGAATTGCAGGGTGTCCTGAGTGGGTGTTAGCATGCTGAAGATGTAATCCTTAACCAGCTTTTCAAAGCATTTATTTATGACTGAGTTGAGTGTAACAGGGCGCTAATCGGTCAGACATGCTACTTTAGTTTTCTTGGTACAGGGACAATGGTGGATGTTTTGAAGCAGGAGGGCACTACAGACTGGGAGAGGGAAAATTAAAAATGTCTGTGAACACACAAGCCAGCTGTGCCGCGTACATTTCTAGAACTCGCCCTGGGTGCTCCACGTTTATTCGCTGATGTAAGTGCTTGGGATTTAGTGGGTGTCTGCGAAGCGATAGCGTTCCACAATGCGGCACCCCAGTCAATACAGGGTCTCACCAATGTGGAGGCTGCCGCTACAGGAGAACCGTTTGAAACCGTCTGACATGGAAGGACGGATTTTCTTGAATGGTGGTTGGTGAAGGAGGAGGTGCAGATGTAGGTGTGGCACTGATAAAGCTTGCAGGCATAAGTCCCAGTAAGGAGATCGGTGGGGCGGGATATTGGACAAGGGAGTGATGTGGAATAAGGTACCTGCAGAGAACGGAGCTGGCGTTGGGGTCGTGGTAAGTATGTGCATCGTCTTAAGAACCTGTTGGACAGGGATAAGTTGTAGAGAATGGTATGTTCGTGGGGTTATACATCACGACATTGAGAACCAATTTTTTTCCAATTGCGAGAGGATGGTGTGAGTTCAAATTTTCTGGAATGTCAGACATACACATCGATAAATTCTCAACTCTTTCGGGGTGATAATTTCGTTCAGTCAGACCAAAGCCAGGCGAATTGTGTGGTAAAAGCAAACCCCTGGAAACACAAAATTCTTGTGACTACTATCTAATGGAAATGAAAATGCAGGAAACCGCCTCACACTTCAAGCGTGTGTGGATGTCTTGTCAGGTCCATCAAAGTGAGATACCCACGGGATTCGGTCCGAACGGCATATTTATGTGCTAGTAACTGTTATTCAGACAACTCACCATAAATTCCAGGTGGTGTATCTGCGTTGACTACAATTAGTGCCGTTGTCGCTGTCAATGTGTTGATCACGTAATGGTCAGATAAATATCGTCAACATTTATTAGGCGAAATATTAAGCGTAACCAGCCTTAGATTACCAATCTCTCAGGGAAAGTTTGTCTTCCACCTTCAAGAAAAGCGATACGTATAATTATTTTAACCTGCTCAAAAATCTCGAATTATTTTACAGACAGCCCTTGTACTCTACCGAGTATAAGAACAGACAAATGTTTGGAGCTGAGTGTTCATTTTATAGAAATGACCATTTCCTAAAATAGTTTAATGTAAGCTGCTGAAGCCTCGTGCCATGGTAAAGAAAAGAAAACATATTTTTCAATGATACTTAAAACATTATAAACATTTATCAAAGAAAGATCTACTATTTTTAAGGGGGAAAAAAATCTGTTGCAGAATGATGCAAAGAACAATAAAACAACAATAGTTAACTTCCGCTTTGTTTCCGTACATTGTAGCTGATGCGTCAGAGGACGTGGTCACACAAATTGACTCTGTACCGTTTGACCTCTGTGGATGAAACCCCGGTAAATTAATCAGAGCACACAAGGACCGTTGGAAGGTATTGAATATTTAATCTATTCATGTATCAATGTAACGGGTGCAGGATTTGTGATGACACTTTGAAGTTGTATAAGTCGAAAGTAATGCCTAACAGGGAGTATTGTATATGCTTTGGTCACCTAGCGGCATGGCTGATATCAGCGATTTTGAAAGAGTGCAGCTGGTCAGCACACTTTCTAAGACAAATCTATAGACGTTTGAAAAAGTTTCTAGCCGGCATCTCCAACCTCCGCAGACTCCTGAGGAAGTAGAGGTGCTGCTCTCGTGTTTTCTTTGTAATAACATTTGTCTGATGGATCCTGGTCAGGTCCCCTGAGACGAAGTTATGAATGCTGTCCAGCTCTGATCCTAACATCAGTACAGGGTCATGCACTCTGGCTCCCCTCTCCTGTTATTCGCAATCATTTCCTTCGTCTTATCGGCATAGTGTGAGAGGTTGTTGTTATTACACTACTCAGTTACGTTTTTAATCCACCTCCAGCATGCTGATTCGGCGCTACATTGCATACAGCCAGTAATAGCGGTGTCAACAGCAAACCTGTATATTTTGTCGGAGCTGTACTTTGTCACACAGAGATAGGACTCAAGCGAGTAGAACAGGGGTTCGGTGCTGCTGCGCTAATGGAGTTTTCGGAGGAGGCGTTTTTGCCTTTTCGAACTTGAACCGGGTCTACAAGTGAAGACATCCAGGATGTTGTTGCACAAGGGGAATTTGAGGTCCAGGTCTTGGAGAATACTGATTAGTTTTGAAAGGATAATTGTGTTAAATCCCGAGCTGCGAACGATAAAGAAATCCTGACGCATGCATCTTTGCTGTCCAGATGTTCCAGGGTTGTTTGCAGAGCTAACGAAATAACATCTGTTGTAGTGTCTCGAAGGGCAGGTGTTGAAGCATACCTGCACCTGCCTGAATGGTGAATTCGATAGGCACCAATTCGTCTAACGAGCACTTCTTCTACGGATGTATGTGCCACTGGGCGACAGACAACTAAACAGGCTCCCACCCTCTTCTTGCCCACCAGTTCAACACACTGATTGAAGCTATCGAGTTCCACACACTGCTGGAGCGTGAGGTTGAGGTACCCGTGAACACACCGGCCTGCTGGACAGCACTGGACTTTAGTACTTGGCCAGGTACTCCGTCCGGAAAGGATGTTTTTCTCGGTTTCACTCTTTTGAAGACAGCCCTTATGAAATCTTCAGATACTGAGACAAAAGGATCATCGAGGCACCCGGGGAGCGCGGTGGTTCTTCCTGTAGTGGTGGTCAAAACGATCATTGAGGGCACTGAGCGCACCTGGAAGCGAAGCGCTGTTGTACAATAAGACGCAAGATTTAGTTCTGTCGGAGGTTATGGCTTTCAAAGCCTGTCACAGCTGTCGGACATCCCTCGTTGATTCCAGTCTGGAATCTCCACTTCGCCGGAGACATGGCTTTCCGGAGATCATAATCTGCACCTCGTGTTTTATTCTTGATCTCCAGACTTGAATGCTTCTGATCTGGCTGTTAGCAGGTTCCGAATCTCATTGCTGAAACCCATCCAATGCCGTTTTAATAACAGCCCTGGTGTAGTCGAGCTGTGAGTTACTGAACCGGACCAAACTTCTGACTCAAGGCAGTACCGTAACCAGTCATTTGTCTTCAGAGAACATCAGCCATAAGTTGTCCTCTGAATCATTGTTCTTTCGGTTTTGTCTTTATGCCGGTAGCAGGAGTACATTCAAATGATTCGATTTGCGAAAATACGGACTCGGGAAGTATTTCTTATCGTTGTGTAGAAGGGTTCTACTGTGTCCGGACTTCTGGTCCAATAGGTTACGTGCTGGTGATAATTGAGCAGGGTTTTCCTCAAACAGTCGCCAACCATAATTTGCAAAGCATCGAGATGGGCCGTTTCTAGTTTGCAGGCAGCATCATTCAGTTTCCCGACTGCTTGCTTATGCCTCGTCTTTGTCAGCTATACCCACGACTGATTGATAATAACTTGGTAGCTTCGTGGGTTTGGTGACTGAGGCTGAGACTGAAAATGATACCAAAATATACGTAGTAGACAGCCACTGTGGTTGATGGTATTTTATACAGATGAGTGAGTGGTGTAGCACTTTGGGACGACAAACTGTGGTAGGACGTACACAGTGAACGGATGGGCAACGAGTAGTGCGGTATAACTGAAGAATCAGGGAATACAGATGCATATTTCCATGAAAGTGGAGTCACAGGTCGATCGCGTCGTAAAGAGAACCTATGAAGCTTCGGCAATCGTATGTCAAAGTACCGAGTACAGGAATTATGGTGCTATCTTGATGTTGTAGAAGACGGTGGGTCCGCCTAATATCGAGTACTTTACGTGTTCGGTCACCTACATCCATGAACGATATCAATGATTTTGAAAAAGCACCAAGATATATTGTGAGGACGATGCCGGCATTTGAGGACCGAAGAAAGGGGGAAAGTTTGAATCGGTTCAGAATCGGTACGGATACCGTTAAATGATTTCAGCTTTTGAAAGACAATGGGATAGCAACATGAATGTCAGGGTCCAGGTCCAACATCAGTTCGGCACTCAAGGATGAGCAGATGTGTCAGTTTTAGTGCCGTACTGCTCTATGATTCTCTGCTCCATGACTCTGTTACCGAATGCAACTGCGGAATGCTCTCTAGAGGAGTAACTGTGCTTCCGACAGGCTGGGTGTCGTGTGACATCAATATGGGGCCAGATACCGTCCCTCTCATAGTGCGTTGTGGATAAAATATATGATGCAATTTGTGTGCAAATGCTGTCAGGGAGTTCGGAAATGAATTGCAAAAGAAAACGTTGTTTTCCAAGAAGAAATACCTTTTCAATTTGGCTGCTGCTGACGTGGCCTTGTCTAAGCTCAGCAACTCCTGTGATTGTATACATGGACAACCGGCATGACGTTTAACATGTCAGGCAACATCTGTGGAGGATTACCGACAGCTTACTTTGCCTGTCCAGACTCTTCATAGAATCCATGTTTACAGATCCTCCAGGAGGCGATCGCTATGCAAAATTAACTATGAGAGGCGTTGATCTTGTGGATGGTCAGAGGCTTCTTCCCAGGGCTGAAATGGCTAGCACGGGAGGTCACAGTTTTCAGGTGCTTGGAAATAACTACAGAGGATATACCAGTGTCTGTTTGTTTTTTACGTACAGAGTGGTGAGTGTGTGAAGTGGGCTACCGGCGATGGTGGTGGAGCCGGATACCATAGGGTCTGTGAAGTAACTCTTGGAAAGTTTTCTGGAGCCCAGAAAAAATATAGATGGCTATTGGAAACACTAGTTTGTTTTTTAGGTAGGAACATGTTCGGCATAGCTTTCTGGGCCGAAGGGCATGTATTGTGCTCTAGGGTTTCTACATTTCTATACTTCTATTTTATTCTTATGGAAATCCCAAGTTAATTCGACAATTAGTGCCAGATTGCTCTTTGCGATACCATTAATCCCAAATCTGCGCCACACAGATATTTCAGCAGCTGCCATTACAAACCGCTGCACCGCCGAAAGCTGAGTTATTGACGGAAAGGTCTGGACTGACGAAGGGTCTCGGCCCGAAACCTCGACAGTGCTTCTTCCTACAGATGCTGCCTGGCCTGCTGCGTTCCAACAGCATTTTTGTGTTTTGTTTGAATTCCCAGCATCTGCAGATTTCCTCGTGTTCGCTGAGTTATTGATACTGGCTACAGAATGCTGAATTCTGACGTCTGCATCTTTTCCTGAACTGTCATTTAGTTCCCAACGTACAGTAGCTGAACTGACACAGTATTCCTTCTGTGATCTCCTATGTCATGAAACGTCAAAGACTCCCACAGGCGCTTCAGCATATTGTCAGTCTGAACACGAGAATAGCGTGTTTCAGGAGTAGCTCGCTTTATAAATCCTGCTGATTTACTCTGCACGTGTATGTTTACCCAACTGCGCAGTACGTTTCTGTTTATCAGCTCAACACGCACTTTATCTCATTCCCTGAATCAATTACTTTCCGGTCTAGCTTTTAGCATCAGCTGGTGACTCTGTAACTTATTTAATATTATCATTAGTACTGTTTTGCATAAAACCTACATGGACACAATATACTATATTTTGCGCTGTCTCTGGGTGTAAATGCGACAGCAGCGGTACAGAATCCGGTCTGTAATACCGGAGTCCTTGAATTGTACGCTGCGCTGCAGACTTGCCAACATCTTTGTTTGCAGCTGACTCCGGTCATGGCGGAAACATTGATCGCTTACACCAAGACGTTAATGTTAATGTACCATAGGCAGAAAAAAATGACAGGAACAAAGTAACTATGAATCATATTAAAGGTGCGTTCTCACAGAATAAAACAACAATGCAGTGCGGACCTTATTGTTTAATTAAGGTTAGTGTTATTTGCATTGGAACAGAAACCCCACTCACAACGTCAGAGCAGAATCAGCGCATCACAGGATTGCAGACTACTGTCGCCACTTGCGATGCTCATTAATGCCCTGTCATTACACGGAGCAGTTTAACAACATTGTAATTTGCGTGGCAATCGCATCATCGGCCGTCTCTCGAGGCTTCGTGGCCGGTGCTGCATTCACTTCTATGAACTATTGGGTGTTATTTCCCCATTGACGTTACGGTACACTAGAGACGAGCAGTAATTGCTAATTTAAGGTAAATATCACATGTCACTGTACAAGTTGTTTGCATTATCGGCAACCAATTACTCTATCAAAGAATGTCATTCCGTGCCTCAGCTAGACTGAGGACAGAAGCATCCAGTCGCTGTGGATTCTGAACGTCTGACCCGTGAACTATTTAACCCAGAAGACGCAGAAGAAATTTCATAAATGAACTTTGTATAAATTTATTTACTCGGAGCACAATTTTAAATTCGAACTGCCAGGCATTAATAATGTTAATAGAAGAGGTGATTTGTTACATAGTAATTGGATTACTACCTTTGTGCTACTGTTTCCTCTTCCTTTCCCTGCCCTTCTGAGCCACAGGGCCGGACAGTGCCAGAGGCACGGACACAGTTGCATCCCCAGGTAGACTGCGCCCCTCCCCCCCCACCAGTACTCAAACAGGAGTACTTATTGTTCAGGGGAACAGCCACAGTGGTACTCTCTAGTACCTGGCACTTCCCCTTCCCTCACCTGTTTCCCACTTGTCTATCTCCCGTGGCCCCGGTGTGCCCAAATGCCTTTAACTCCTTTCTATCACCTCCTCTGTCCCTCACCAGACGAAAGTCATCGAGCTGCAACTCCCGTTCCCTAACGTGGTCCCTTAGGAGCTGCAGCTCCACACACCGGGTACAGATATGGCCGTCCGGGAGGCTGGAAGACTGACATGACCCCTACAAAGCACAGGAAACTGGTTTGATCCAGGCTGCCTATACATGGACAAGTCTACTCACGTTTCCTGGCCATCCTCGCAATTCCTATTGCCAAAGGAGCTGGCCTAATTATCTCAGCACTGCTCATTACTCTAACCTGGAGAGTCTGCCACCGATATCTAATGGGTTTGCAGGTAAGGACAAGAGGGATTCTGCCAATGTTAAGGGGACGGTAAGATGGAGCGAAGGCGGATTTTCAGGAAACAGAACCGATTGGACTGAGATCAGCATCAATGATGGAGGAAGGAAAACCCTCTCTATGAAGGGACATCTCTGGTGTCCCGGAAGGGGAAAACCTCATACTGGGAACAGATATGGCCGGCATAAAGGGACTGAGAAAAGGGAATATATTTTTTTCAGGAGGAATGTGGGAAGAGGTTTAGTCAAGATAACCATGCAAATCGGTTTACAAACAGGAAGTGTGAGGGTGTTTTATGAACCCTGTCATATGGCACGGGCAGTGTCTTCATCGTGTCAGCTGCCACCTGAATGCACCAGGGTGGATGGTAGAGGGTTTTGCAGAGATGGCGAATGCTGTCGGGGTCGGAGGGGTTTACGAAATGTGGAATGATGCAGGAGTTGGAAGGGATTTTACAGTCGGCGAGGGGAGACAGGGCACTTCTCCACCACTGTGGAAATGTACTTGTAGTACTAAAATAGCATTTTTGAATGTAACAAAATGAAACCCATATTATATCGCAGTGTTTTTCTAATAATGTTCGTCCACCGTAATGCTGAGAGAACTTGAGTACCAGACAGTAGACCACAGTCCCCACAGTGTATTCCATCTCCCACTTTTTTGCCTCTTCTCCAAACCTGTCCGAGTCCTTTTGCAGACACCAGTTTTACTCTAAGCTACCTGCCCGGCACCTACCTTCATATCAACTGCAAAGTTGGTAACCAAGCCTTCAATTCTCTCAACGGATCAAGGAAATCTAACATGAGAAGGATTGGTCTCAATACCGACCCCAGCAGAACGCCATTAGTTACGGGCAGCAAATATAACAGCTCACTCTTTGCCTCCCGCTAGTAAACCAATCCTCATTCATGCCAGTGTCTTTCCTGTAATACCCTGATCTGTTGTATTGTTAAGGAGCCTCATGTGCAGCAACTTGTAAAAGACCATCTGAAAATTCAAACAAACAACATTTACTGCTTCTCTTTTCTCTATCCTGCCTGTTATTTCATCAAAGAATTCCAACAGCTTCGTCAGGCAAGATTTCCTCTGAGGGAAACTATGCTGACGTTGGCCTACTTTATTATGCTCTTCCAAGTACATCGAAAAATCATCGTTAATGGACACCAAGATCAACCCAACCACTAAGGTCAGTCTACATGTCCTATGATTTCCTTTCTTCGGCCTCATTCGCTTCTTAAAGAATGGGCTGATATTTACAACTGTGTAGTCCGCCAGACCCATTCCCAAATCTAGTGATTCTTGAAAGGACATTACTCGTTCTTTAAGAGAAAAATGATGGGCGACTTCTTCACTCAGAGGCGATGAGGCTGTAGAATGGGCTGCCAGAGCAAGTGGCAGGTTCGATTTCAACATGTAAAAGAATTTTGGATGGGTTCATGGTGCGAGGGGTATGGGGGAATATGGTCCCAGTGGAGGTTGCTTGAACTCGGCGGATAGACGGATTGGCACAGACTAGATTGGCAGAATGGCATTATACTGTGCTGTAGTGCTCTCTGGCTATAATGTCTGCGCAAACTCTTCGGCTACCTCTTTCTGAAGCCTGGGGTGTTCACCATCTGTCCGGGAGACTTATCTACATTCAGAACTTTCAGTTTCCAAAACACATTTTCTCCTTAGTAATAAAGTCTACAGTATACTCACTTCTGTCCCCGATGCTCTTGAAGTATTGGCATTTCTGTGGAAAAAAATGATGCAAAGACAAAGTAAGGAATGTAGAGTGGACAGCGGAGGAAGAAGTACAAGGTGGTAGGTCATGGGTGAACATCGGGATGGAGAGGGGTCAAGTAAAATATCTCCCCAGGATATACTTTGTACAACGAAACCAGGATTCAGCACTCCATGACAGCATGTGTAAAATTAATAAGGAGTACATAGCACTGAAGTTAAATGAAAACACAATCCAGAGAAATGAAGAAATGGTCACTATAGAAGATCAAGTTCACCACTCATGTCCCTCCATAGGAGACCTCCCGGGATCTGAGCAGACAGGTTTCTATTAAAGATCTGCCCTGAACACTGGGTCAAAGGGGCTCAGCTGATAACTCTTGACCACGACAGCCCTTAAATTCTACGTTTTTTTCACCTGGCCATGTGGGCTTTGAACCAGCCTCTTCCCTATTTGGACTCTCGCCATTTACCCACTTATCTCCTCAATAGCACTCACCCAACTGTTTCTGTTCTCGCTTATTACCCGGTCCACTTAAACCCTGCCTCGACTCATACTCTCTGCCTCTTCGTCCAGGTCCTGAACTGAGTCGTTCCAGCCTGTGATAGTGAATTTGTTGAATTCTTGTTGATAGTGACTACTGCCAACTGAAATTGTTGAATTTTGTGTTTCCGGATTCTGCCTGTTTGGAACCTGATTCTTGCCTGAAGCATCCGTAATCGTCTTCCCTCGCCGGACAGCTTTTCCCGGGTAAGACCTCCGCCTGCCAGTCCGGCTACGTCCCTGCCTCCTGGTGTTGATAGACTAATAAAATCCTGGTAAAAGAACATTCATTGGTCTGTACTTGAGTCCTACCGCAACCGGCCCCGCCTGACAGTCTGATATTAACCTGCTGACTAATTCTGACACACGCATATCGTCCAGAACACCGCGCGCTTATCCGAAACTTTCTTAAGATCTTCCAATACCACATTCATAATTTCCCAATTTTCCAGCTGTTGGCCCAATCCTGAACTCACACTGACACTGCTAATCCCGTGGGTGTGGATATGGAGGCTGGGGCTGTATCTCTACTGTAGGACAGTGGTGCCGAGGTCAATGGAAATGTTAACCATCTGTGTTTCAGTGTAGCCGTTGTGCTGGTAATCTGTGTCTGGGTCTTGAGTTCAGTCTGGGACTGAATCTGAATTTCTCTGTTGTCTGAAACTGTGGAACTAATGAGCTGTCGGTATCTCTGTGCTTTGTAACACACCTTGCGTGTCAGAGAGGAGCGACTGCTCCGGTGCCTCCACAGGCGGGAAAATCGGAGTTGATTGAAGTTTTCCCTGTTGGTAGGAGAAGGAAAGTCGGTCAGTGAGGGAGAGGTGTATGCCAGACGGTTGTGTGAAGCGGCCGTTGCAGCGTGTGCCACTGTCAATTTGTCGGTCTGACCCTCTGTCTTTTTTCACACAGTTATAATATAGCATATGATGCTTGTCTTTCATTCATTCACTTTCATCCATCCTACGTCGATTCATTTCCCAATTTAGAGACCTATGTTTAAAATTTATTATTGAATATTCCCTTTGCGAATCGAAGCATTTCTTCCTTTGAGTTCTGGCTGGTCTGAGATGCCCTTATGATCCAATTACATCAGCAACATCTCAAGATTTTTGTCCCAGCACTTTGTGTGTTTGCCTTCCTCTGAGGATTTCCAGCATCTGCAAATTTTGTCATCTTTCGTACATCAACATCGTGGTCATCAGAACATGGTCATTCCGCGTGTGTGTGCTTGCGTCCAGGATGATGTTGAAAACGAAAAACCACAGGGAGAGAAGTTTGGGTTCGGACGTGTCGTTGAACTCTGTTCACAAGTGGTTAACTAGCGGAGAAAAAAATGAAATCTGTGAATGTGACTGCTTCGGGTGTTTATCAATGGAGCTCCGGCATTCTTCTCACTAGGTGAGGAACCGCGGAGGTAATGCCTAGGAACTTAGAAGTGCTTGACTTCTGTCGGCCCAATATTTACACCAGAGACAATGAATGGTGTTGAATCACCATGATTGTTCAAGTGACTGTGGTCAGTCAGCGGCATAACAGTGTCTCTGGAGACTGATCATTTTTATAAATCCGGGCCGCTTTGAATACATCAGCTCAGAGTTTCCGAGGGAGCTGTGAATTCAGGAGCAACACAATTGGCAGTTTATCACGGACATGGGTTATCCAGTCCTTTTGCGGATAGGAGAAGTTTACTATCCTTTTATTTCAGCCTTTGGAATTCTCGGTAAGCTGCGGTATCGGCTGCCGTTGGTGGGAACTGAAATTAATGCCAATGTAGTGATTGTTTCTGTCACTGGTTTCCACAACCTCGTGTCCAGTGCTAGCATCCGGCAATCTAGGAATGGAAGCAAAGACAACGATTGTGGATTCTGATATCCGGATCTAAAAACAAACGGCTGTAAGAATTCAGCGAATCCGCCAGCATCGGAAGACCTCAGTGGGACAGGCAGATATCTTCCAGCGGTTTCTGTTCAATAATGTGATGCTCGGGTCTCAGTGCTTCTGGTCTCGAAGCAGCTGCACTGCATTTGCAAATACTGTGTTTATACTACCGCGAAGATGATGCTAACTGATTGCCTGCTTTGGTATATGAGCGGTTGAGTGTGGTACGTGTCATGATCAAACAATCGATTAGTGGTAACGATACAGCAAATTTGAGGAGCTCCCTGTTGCAGCAGGAAGATTGAGGGTTTTCAGTAAAAGTGAGCTGTATGACAGAAAGTGAAGCAGTTTGCTGGACAACACAATGATGTCGTTGCAGATCAATTAACAAATCCGACGTGTAGATTCATAACTACCAACACTGTGAAATGCATTATACTGTCCATATAACCATAAATAGCGTAAAACATATTATAATGTATCCACATCTGACACCGCTACATACATCTGTCTGTGTCACCGTGCCTGCTACTGTACGTTGGATTATTCTCCCGGCTTCCCTGTCATGGATTTAGTCGGGAGCGTCAAGTATATCTGAGAGGCTGTATCAGACTAGGTTGTGACTGCTACCTCAGTCAATGTTCTGCTGTAAAGTCGGCGCGGTGGTAAATGCTGGAATAGGAAACAAACACGGGAAATGCTGGAAACACAAAACCTCAGAGCAGCTTGTATAGAAAGAGTAAGAGAAAGTCGTGTCATGGGGGCTCTCTGTAAACAGCTCAGAAAATACACGTTAACTGCTTTCCCACATCATATTCTATTTTGTCTGGATGAGTGGTTCCGGGAATTCCTGTTTCTGTTGTGCCCTTCGGCTGTTCTGTCGCTGATAGGGAGTCACAGGGAAGTTGATGATTGTTTAATGAAAGAATCCCGCCATCGGCGTCCGAATTGATTTATTTCATTGATATCAGACGCGGATGAAGCCCATAAAAATGTTCCACACTGTACTGACTCTGAAGGTACCTAGTTTCATCTGTCTGCTGCCTCTTCATATTTTTGGGCATCAGAAAGGAATCCGAATTTACATTATTTGACTTTATTTTATTGTGTAAGCTCAGCCAGCTCTTGACCCTCTCTTCACCCTTCTACCGTTGAATGCAACAATAAAATGGGAATATTACATGATCCTCGAAAACTGCGGCAATGGGTTTTACTCAGCATTTTCTCAATTTCCTATTTCCCCTCTCTCTTCAGCGAACTTGATGGCGATTGTGATCCTGTCCCGGGATAAGTGCGGTCTCTCCAAATGTGTAATTCTCTACCTGGTGGGAATGGCAGCGGCCGATCTCCTGGTCGTTATCACGCTTCCGCTCATGATGTGGACTGCTTGGCTTTATTTTCCCCGATCATTCCTGTTCATCACTCCTGTGTGCAGTATCGCTAGATGGCTGATTCATACGAGCACTACTGCCTCTGTCTGGTTGACTGCCTCTTTCACCGTCGATCGATTTGTGGCTATTTGCTGTGAGAAGCTGAAAACAAAATATTGCACCGAGAGAACGGCGGCTGTGGTTATCGGGACAGTGAGTGTTCTGGCCTGTTTGGAGAGTGTCCCCTGGGGCTTTGTATACGAGCCTATGATAATAATTGATGGTATCCCCTGGTATTGTGTTCTTACACCGAGCTACAGAAACTCTCCGTCATGGGTGGTACTGGAGATGTTTCACCGCATTTTAACCCCTTGTGTCCCATTCTTTCTGATTTTATTTTTCAATATTCTGACTGTCGGGCGGATTCTGGTGGTCAGTCAAGCCCGCAGGAGGCTTCGGGCACAAAAGAGTCGAGAGAATGACAAGGACCGGGAGATGGAGAGCCGACGCAAATCCATCATTTTGCTCTTCAGCATAACGGGAAGTTTCATATTGTTGTGGGGAACACGTTTGGTATTCTGTATCTATCAGCGGATTTCATTGAGTTTTGTTTATTACTCTGTCATGAATCCCGTTTACATTATAGAAGAGACATCAGGAATGCTGCAGATTCTAAGTTCCTGCACCAACACGTGTATTTACGTCCTGACACAGAGCAAATTCCGTAAGGATCTCAAGAATGTGGTGAAATACCCAGTTAATCGGATTTTGAAACTCATTAAAACATAGAAATAAATGCTATGCAGTAGTACAATTCAGCTGTCTTCACGCTCCTATTCTGTACTCCCACTTGTAATAAACGGAATCAATGTAATGAACAGAGTTTCAAACAAAGCAGGAGAAAATCTGTCGATGATCGAAATATAGAACAACACCTACAAAATCATGAAGGTTGTCGCCCCGCATAGTTGAATGTTTACTCTTTTCCAAAGTTGCCATCCATCTGCTGAATTGCTCCAGCATTTTGTGTGTGTTGCCTTACAGTTACACAACAAATATGTACAGTCGATCGCAACGGCACCACTAGACTCAGCATCCCAGTAAAAATCCGCTTTTCATTTCACCCTCGTACCGCTTAAGGTGTGCCTTGAAGCGAACCTGTCAACCCTTCTTCCCGAATCTGACAAAACAACATGATATGGAGTATACTTCCGTCGGTATTAACCACTCCTGCTCCCATCATTACCCGTCCTTTACATCACACTAATTTTCTCCTCTCCCTTACCTGTATTTTATCCTTCTGTTTTCCGATTTGAACTAATTTCCAGGAACAGAATGTTAGCTTTCAAAGGGAATGTGGAGGAGCGGTGTTACGTGGAGGAGCGGTGTTAGGTGGACGAGCCGATGCTGTGAACCCGAGGACAAAAGACACAGCAGAGCGAAATGCGAACTGATATGAACTAATCCTGCACAAAGTGCTGGTGAAAGTCTTCAGCCCAGGCAGCAGACTTGTAGAGAGAGAAAAGTAAATCCAATTCTGATGAAAGGTCTCTGCCCTAAACGTCCACAGTTTACACTTGTCCACAGATGCTGCCTGGCCTGCAGAGCTCCTCCAGCACGTTGGAATTCTAGAGTCTGCAGATAGTCTCTTGCTTCTGACTGGTCTACTCTTAGTCAGTGTCAGCGAGATATTCGACTATACCAACGCAGAACTGACCTTGGAAAAAGAACATGGAAAGTATGTTTGAAAAGGACAGTGTGATAAAAACAGAAACTTGATAATTAATGGATAAAAAAAGGTTCTGCTAATTTTGAATTGGCGCAACTGGGAAATTGGAGGGTTTCTCTAAACAGACACGATCAGTGATAAATTATTTAAACAATTAGAAATAAGTTGGGAATTGCGGCAGTTTGTATTCAGATTTTACATTCTCCAGAGAAAGCTAAATTGAGAAATTAATCTGAGTCCTTCAGTGGTTGGTCCATGATGTTTATTATTTTAAATCGTGAGCGGGTAATATCGAAGTAGAAACTCTTAATATAAGCTTGGTTAAGACGGGTAATAAGTAGTGAGGATAATCCGGGGAATTGTAAAACAGTGACTACTGCCATCAATGGAGGCTAAACGTTTGAAGGGGATTCTTCACGACGGGTTTGACAAATAATTGGAGAAGCATAATCACAGGCAATCAACTGGCTTTGTGAGGGGAAGGTCATAACTTACGCACCTGAATGACTTTCTGAGAGAGTGACAAAACAAATTAATGAGATGGCTGATCTGTGTATGGAATTGAGTGAGGCGTTTGACAAGATCCCCCACAATAACTCGATCCAGAACGTCGGGAGGCATGGTGAGTATGGGGCTGGCAGTAGACGGGGCGTTTCCAAAAGATCTGTTCTGTAACCCTGCTTTCTCTGATATTTGTAAATGACCTGAGAGAAGAAGTGGATATGTGGGATGGTAACTCGCAGTTTGTGTTCCACGTAGCATCCCGGTTAGAATCAGACGATTCCAGCTCGGGGCGATGGAAATCGGAGTTCACTCCTGTGTTTTTTTTCCGGAAGGAATTTGTACATCCCCTCCGTGATATTTGTGAGTATTCGCACAAGGTAAACGAAAAAAAAAAACAGAAAACAACTTAGCGATTACGCTGGTGTAAAATTGAGGTTATTGTGCTCCGTGGTTCATTATTCTTCGCTTCATCTCTAAATGAATCAATGACAACTATGTGATATTGTGGACAACGTAGAATTTCATCACAATAAGTAGTTCATACACAATAAAATTTTAAACTGGATAACAGAGTACATATGGTAGATTTGATCGCAGTGTGGAGGAACAGGAGAGTCGTGCTATGCAAGCCTATAGATCCCCAAACATTTCTAAATAAGTTAATTTAGTGGTTCCGAAGGCTCATGGCTTAAGAACTAGCAACTCCGGATTAGTGATCTGACGAGGGAAGAGATGCTAAGGAAGTCCAGGTAAATGTGTGGCAAACGATTTGTGCAGGAGGTCATCGTATACACACATTATTGGACTTTCTTCCAGCATTTGGTACGACTGGTGTAAGGAGAACGGGTTTTACATATGTACTGAAAAAGATTTAATATTCTAACTGGGGAGTTTAATGCAGCTGCCCTGACATTAACATGTGGTATGCGCATGCCTGCTGTTGGGGGGTGGGCGATGGACTAGGAACTAGAACCACAGGTGAGCAAGTAGCATTGAATAAAAGGCAGAGACGAGGTCAAGGAACGCCAAACTGAAGATCAGACTGGAGACAGTTAATTATCCCGGTGGCTCCGAGGCCGGGGTCAGTTTATGTCACAAAAGGTGTGTAACACTTAAGACAGACGTACTTCGAACCTGGATTAATACGTAAAGTAGTGAGTCACCTATTACAGAGATATGGTTCAGAGCAGAAAATGGTTGTCCCGAGAATAAAAGCTCTCATGCCCCCTAAAATTCGTTTGCAAATCGTCCTACATACCCAGATCTGGCTGTCTCCCAAATTCGTGTGCACTCCCATATTTAAAATTCCTACTTAAAAATGCGCACATCACTGAAATCCACGTGCACCCCCAGATCTGCTCATATTCCCATATGCACATTAAATTATCCAGATGAAGATTCACTCCAAACACAAAATGGCGACCTGAGCGTTAAATTATCCGCATGCATCTGAAGGTCCGACACAGCTAGATCCATCTGAACCATCATGTACTCCCACAATAACTTTGCCACTCCCATATACGTCGACACACCTCTAAATCTGCTCAATCCCCAAATAGATCCACAGCCCCATATTGGAGAACACACCCTGAATCAGCGCACGTGTGCAAATGCGTGTGCAATCCCATTTTCGAGAACTCATTTAAATCCGTGCGCATCCCCGGATTCATGACCTCCCCAAGGATTTGTGCGCAAACCTTGATCCGCCAAACGCAGCCAAATCTATACATTTTCCAAATATATGTGCACGCCCATCTTTGAAAATACACCCCGAAATCTGCGCGTATCAGCAGATCAGTGAGCTCTCCAAACACGCTAACATTCCACATATATTAGATTATCCCAAAGCAAAGTCCATTTCAACCAGTTCACAAAATGGTAGCCTAGTCATTAAAAATCCACATGAAAACTAGAATTTATTCGTCTGCAAATCTTGATCCGCCAACACACCCAAAACGCATCCCAAGTCTGTGCACCTCACCTAATCAGTGCATACCCAAAGACGCTGACACCCCACATACAAAATAGATTATTCAAGAGTAGGAATGATTTCAAACAGTTCAGAAAATGTCTGTTTCGACATTAAACATTCCCTCGCACACCAAAATGCGATTTCAACTGCAGATAGGACGACAGACAGAACTCTAATCCATGTCCCAAATTTGTGTGCACTGTCAAATTGGACAACACACTTCTACGCACATCACCAAATCCGTGCCCAACACTCAGGTAAACACTTTTAAATCTGCGCGACTCCTCAAATCCATGTAACCTCCATAATAGAGTTTGCAGACCCGTATTTGCCTCCAAACCCCTGAATCTGTGGATTTCCCAAATCAGTGCGCACCCATATATTTGATAAGGCACCCCTACATGTGCGCATCTCCGAATCCATGAGCACACCAAAGCAGCAGGCACCTCCATATTCGCCGATGCTGCCCTAAATCTGCACAATTCCTAATTGAGTGTACACCCAAACCCGCTGACACATCCACTTGATCATGAGGTTATCATTTCAAACTGTTCAGAATATGACTGCCTTTTTTTATTAAGAGTGGTCGTGAACACACGATCAGAAATGCTGATCAAGTTAACTAGTTCCCAAAGAGAACTCTGCAAGGCCAATCAGATGGTTCACTGCTGCTTGGCGATAAACCATAAAAAAATTCGCATGTATAATTAGGAAACATTAACAAAAATGTACGTACTTCATCATGATGATCATGATCAAGTAAGCTGGAGAGAAACATTTATACACATGTTCACCTCGGTAATTCCAAGAGATTGAAGGATAAATTTGCAGGGTGACAAAACATGACAGGAGCACTTGGCACTATAGACTAATCCCTACCGGGAGTAAACAGCATCTGTCCTTTCCGCACTTCCTCCAGCAGTTTAAGGCCGAATTCCAGCCGGAACAGAACAGGGTAAGAAGATGGGCCTCGACATTAAAAATCCGCACGTAACCCAGAATGCGTGCGCAACCCCAAAATTCCATGTGCACTCAACCTGCTGACAACCGCATATGCACGTTTGGTTATCTCAGATTCAGAAACATTTTAAAGTGTTAATCCCAAATCCGTGTGCGTCCGATACTCGAGAACACATCCCTAAATCTGCTCAATCGCCAGACAGATTTGTATCTACATATTCGAGAAGATACCATTGAATCTGTGCAATTTCCAATTCAGTATGCACCCCAAACGTGCTGACACCTCTCACGTTCTCACCAGATATTCCCAGAGCAGGAGACATTTCAAACAGTTCAGAACGTAGCTGACTGGACTTTAAAATTGGTACATAACCAAATATCCGTGATCAAGTTGATATCCTTTGACACAACCAACCCTGTGATTAACCCGAAATCCATGTGCATCTCCATCTTCGACAACGTCCACCTATATCTGCACACATTCCCAAATCCGTGTGCATCTCAAAATATATGCCTATCCTCAAATAAGAGTGCACCCCAAACCGTGTGTGTGTGTGTGTGTGTGTGTGTGTGTGTGTGTGTGTGTGTGTGTGTGTGTATGAACCCACTGTGAAACCCAAATGCATATTCGATTATCTCCGACGAAGAATCATTTCAAATTGTGACATAATGGCTGCCTAAAGAAGAAGAAAAAATGAAATTCAAGGACAGATGTCGACGTTCAAATGATGATTATTGTTACTGTATCTATCAATGGAACAACCTTGAGATTCGCCACACCTTCGAATCCGCAGACACGCTAAATCAGTGAGAACACCTGAGATCCGTACGCACCACCAAATCCGTGTGCACTCTTATGTCACCGTATAACTTGAAACCCGTGGATACACCGACTTGAAAACGACATTATCCCAAAAACATTTCACGAAATGACAAAATATGCATACACTCCCAATATCTGCCCACTGTCCACAAATCAAATTAGTATGCACTACAAATCCAGCGACAGCCCCGAATCTGTGTGCACCCCAAAACTTTTTGAAACACATTCTAAGGAACAGGATATATAAGTCAATTGTAAAATGGTAAACTGGATTTGCAGATGACACCTGGATTTATAGCGTGAGTGGACAGCGGAGCAGCTTATGAAAACTTTCAGCATCAGTGAAGCAGGTGTAAAAACGGGCTGAACATTTTGCTGTTGGAATACAATGTGACATTCCATCCAGATGGGATCTAGTGTAATCTGTTGCACTTCGTCCGGATCTACCTGGGTAGACTTATCATAAATGGTAGGGAATTGAGGAAAGCGGGACAGCAGAGGGATCTAAGAATACCGCTCCATAATTCCTATGTGAGCTCATAGGATAGACCGACACCCCGAAATCCGTGTGCATCCTTAAACCCGCCGAGGCTCACAAAACTGTGCACCGATCCAAGTGCACCAATATATTCAAACAAACCATGCAATATGTGCAAATGCATTTGACATACCTATCCTTAAATCCTTAACAAAGTTCCAAGTTCGATTTTTTATGTATCTATAAATGAAACAAACTTGTGATTCGTCGCACTCCCCAATCCACCGACACACCCAGATCCGTGTGTACCCAAACTCGCCGCGCACATGTCAAGATCTCTGAGAACCCTCAAATCCGAGTGAGCCCCTACATGTCCAATTTGACGACTGTTCATCCCAGATTTCATTTCAAACATTTCACAAGAGAGTTTAATCCACATTAAAAATAACAAGAACAAAGCTCGACGTTAAAGTGCAGTTTTATCCTAGTAACTGTAAATGAAACAAATTAAATTTTCGCATTAATCCAATTCCCTTGACATCCAAATATCCACGCGCACTTCCAAATCCGTATGCACACCCGAACGGGTGCGCACTCCGAACCCGTCAACATCTCCTGTTTACAAATAAGATTATCCGAGAGGACTAACAATTTCAATTAGTTCACAAAGTACCAACCTCCAACTTAAACATCACAGTACTATCCGAGTTGAAAACTGAAAGTATATTTATTAATAAAGTACCTATCACTGAAACAACCTTGAGATTTGTCAGGACTTCAAATCCAAAGACAGCCCCAAATCCGGGAGTACCGTTAAATCGTGTACACAACCGAACCTGCTGAAACGTGTTGATTTTCCCAAATGAAGAATCACTTTAACATGGCAGAATTCACCTTAAAGAAATCGCGAGAACATAGTACACAGTTTAAGGTACAGCTATTATTAAAGGCACTAGAAATGAAATGACTTCGAGATTCGCCACAACCCCAAATCGACCGACAACAACAAATGCATGTGCAGCCAAATGCGCCAAACTGTTCTCATCCCCAATCCTCAGGCACCCCCACATCCGTGTGAACCCCAAATCCTTATGGCCATCTAAACCCTGTGCAACCATATTGGCTGATACATCCCTAAACCAGTGCAACCTCTCAAACAGAAAGCACCACCAAATACGTATGTGGTCCCAAATCCACCCACACACCCATATAATCACTGTGCACACGTACTCGCCGAAACTCTCCTAAAGCTGTGCACACCACTAAATCTGTATTCACCCCCAAATCCAATAAAACACTCACATGCACATTACATTATTCTGGAGGAAGTAACATCTCCAACAGTTTCACAAAGTAGCTGGCTCAGATGTTAATAATACCTGGAACAAAGGCCAAGGTTCAAATTGCATTTACTATCCGGTTTCTATAAATGAGATTTGTCTCACACTCACCCGAAATCAGTGTGCGTCCGCAACTCACTGGCAATGCCACATGCACATAAGAATATCCTTGAGCAGGAATAATTTCAACCAGTTCACAAAATCGTCCTTAACCAATCAATAAGAATAAAGTATTAACTTGCAAGTGCATTTCTTAACAAAGTATCATTAAACATCCAGCGACAACCAAGTATGAACAACCAAGTTCGTGTTCGACCCCAAATCCGCAGCATCACTCGAATCTGTGTTCATGCATTAAACCGTGTGCACCCCCAGATACATGTGTTTCACAAGTCTGTGCACATTCCAAGTGCGCACTGACAAATCAAAGCATACTCCAAACGCGCTGATACCCCTTTAGGCGCAACAGAGTATGTCAGAGCAAGAATCATTTGAAACAGTTCACGGGATAACTGCCTCCAGCATGAATATTGTCGAAAGTAACTGTAGATGAAACAAACTTCAGATACGCCACACTCCAAATCCGCAGACACCTCAGATCTCTGAGAATACGGAAATCAGTAAAGACCAGAACATCTCGAAATCAGTATATTGACGGTTTTCACTGAATCTGGTCGCATTTCAAATCAGTTGCCACCCATATATGCCGAAGCAGACATAAATCTGCGCAATCCCGATGTCGGTGACACCCCAGATGCATAATGGATTATTCCAGACCAGCAATCTTTTCAAACAATTTTGCAATGACCGACTTGAGGTTAGAAAGGCTCATGTGCACAAACATCCTTTTTAGAGATCGGCGTGTCAACCCAAATCCGTGTGCATTCTAACTAAAATCACTAAAATCGATCTGTACTCCCAAATCTGCTGACAACGCCCAACGCATAATAGATTGCAAACGCAAAAACCAATACGGACGTCACCAAATCGATATGCAGCAAGAAAAACTCACATATTCGCAAACTACCCTAAATCTGCTATTCACAAGGGGGTTCGCACCCCTGTATCAGAACACACCCCTACATTAGTGCACAATACCAAATCAGTTTGCAACCCTTTATTGGAGAACGCTCCTAAATCCATGCACAACCCCAGATCCTTATCAAGACCGTGCGCAACCCATATTTGACGACTAAAACTAAAGTTGTGCAATCGCCAATTCAGAGCGCACCATGAACCGGCGAACTCCGCCACATGTACATCAGTCTTTCCCGGCGCAACTATCATTAAAAACAATTGAGAAAATGGCAGCCTCAACATTAACTAATCACACAAACTCACCATCCGTCAACTCACTCATCTCCAAATAAGCCCTTGATCGAAAAAGGCAACCCAAATCAGCACACACCATGTGCATCCTTGAATTGGTGCACATCAAGAAATCACGGCGCACACTTTCATTGCTGGTGCTCGTTGTACACAGATTTTGTCATTTGTGAAAGTTTGAGATAATCTAATTTGCATGTATGTGCTGTCCACGGTTTCGAAGTTCTCTAAAGATATGGGGATGCATTTGCATTTGGAGATGCAGAAGGATATCTCACGTATTTGGTGTGACTGCGGGTTTGGAGGTGTGCCGAATCCCAAAGTTATTTCATTTAGATCTTAAGAGTAATAAATTTAATTTCAAATTTGTCGTGAACTATTTTAAACGATTCCTGGGATAATCTAATGTGCAAGTGGGTTTCTCTGCGGGTTTGATACTCGCATGGATTTTAGGGTGCGCTCCTTTTGAGATGGTGCACCTATTTGAGGTGTACATGGATTTGGGAATGCGTACAAGTGGGCGTAAACACGGATTTTGGGTGAGATAGATTTGGGCGTCTCGGCGGATCTGAAGTTGCACCTGTGTGCCAATTCTAATGTGGAGGCATCCATTTTCTGAATTATTGAAAGGATAAGTGCATTAAGCAAAGCTGTTTTTGGGTGCGCACTGAATTGGAGAGTCGGAGAATAAGGGGTGCACACCTTTATGGTGTGATCGTGTATCTGGGGATGCGCACGGATTTAAAGTTAGGGAGAACACTAATTTCAGGAGTGCGTAGATTTAGGGGAGGGTGGCAAATATGCACACTGATTTGGGGATACGAACAGTCAATTACGTCTGTAGTCAATTAGGGAGGCATAATTAGGATTTGTGATGTGTGCATATTCCGGGGGCTCTTTGTCAACAGTTGTAATCTATTATGTATGTGGTGTGTCAGCGTGTTTGGAGTGCGGACTGATTTGCTGATGTGCACAGGTTTTATGGATTCATGGTGGGCAATTTTAATCTATCAATGCAAAACCTATGCTAAAGTAAATTCCGATAATCCGGATCGCTGGGTAACTTTACGGACTAGTTGTATTATCAAATTCACATCAAATTCAAGTTAAATTCACCTTTAAAGATACTGCGCTGTGCTTTTTTAGAAATTACTGCAAGTTTGAAGGGATGCGAGAAGAGAACCGCCGGTGAGATTTAGGGAAGAAGCGTAGACATCACTCGAAATTTAGTCTCCATCATTACCGTGCACACATATTTGGGGATAAACAGAGATTTAGGTGTATTGGCGGATTAAGATTTGCACCCGAATGTGCTGAGTGCGGATTATTAATGACGACGCTGCCAATTTCTCAACTGTTTCAAATGTATCTTGCTCGGAAAAATCTCATGGGCAAGTGGGTGTGTCAGCGGGTTTAGGGTGCACGCTCTATTGGTGATTGAGCAGAAATTAGGCGTGTCAGCGAAAATGGGTTGCAGAGTGTGTGCGTATTTGAGGATAGCATATGTAACGGTGTGTCAGCGAATATACAGTCGCCACGTTTCTGTGGGTGGATCTGGGAGTTCATGAGGATTTCCGGTGATCTGTGCGTGTTGGTGGATTTGGTGATGTACTCACGACCTTTGGGTTGCGTGCGGCTTTTACTGTCAAGGCAGCCATTCGGTGTTTGAAACGGTTCTTCGTCTGGGTCATCAAATATACGGATTAGGGTGCGCATACATTGTGGGGTGCGATTTTTCTTGGGGATGTGCGCAGATTTTGGGTTTCACACGGATTTTAGAGATACGTGCCTGCTGCTGAGGATGAGGGTGCACAGGAATTGGAGATGACGATCAAATCCGGATGTGTCTACTGATCTACAAACTGGTTTGTGGCACGTGAGTATCTTTAATGCCGAGGCAACCCTATTCTGAACAGTTTGAAATGATTCCAGCTCTGAGATAATCCATTATGCATTCCGGGAGTGCCAGCGTGTTTGGGGTATGGGCTGATTTGCAGATTGCGCGGATTTCGGACAGTACCGGCAAATATGGGTAGCACACTGATTTAGGGGTTTGGACGTGCCAACATGGGGATGTTTACGAATTCAGGGTACTCACAGATTTTTGCTGTCTGTGGATTTGGGGTTTTTGCGTATTAGAATTTTGTTTCATTTCCAGATACTTTCATAATAATTCCTTTATACATTTGGGGAGTGTCAACGTGAATGGGGTGCGCGCCGATTTGGGATTTGCGCAGAATTAGGACAGTGTCAGCATATTTGGTTGAGCATCTGAACAGTTTTATTCATCTGACCGCCATTATAGAGGTATACACAGTCGTTGGGATGCTCGTTATGGGTGTTTAGGCCAGTATTCAGATGTTCACGGATTTCTGGGTTCTCGGAGATCTGTGGCGTCTGCGGAATGAGACCTATCTGCAGGTTGTTTCATTTACCGATATTTTCAAAACGAATGTTCATTGAACTTTCGACGGTATTCGAGTTATTTTATGGCGGATGGTAGCCATTTTGTGAAACGCTTAAAATAAGTCTTGCTCGGAGATAATCTGCTGTGCCTCTGGGGGTGTCAGTGGGTAGGTGTTGCACCTCGATTTTTGTGTGCGCCCTTCTGATGTTCGCATATTTCTCTGTACACGCTTTTAGTGGTGCACACGGATTTAGGATGCGCGCAGTTTTAAGGGTGTGCTCTGGAATATGGGGGCATAAGCAGAATAGTAGATAAGCACAGATTCGGGTATCTCGGCATATTTAGGGTTATACACGAATTTCGGTGTGCATGCAGATTCGAGGTGTCTGTGTATTTCAGACATATTTGCGGTAGCTGCAGATTTGGAGGTATGACAGAGCTCGAGGCTGTTTCATTGAAGAAGCTATTTTGTGAGCACTCCGAAATGATTCTTGATCAAGAATAACCTAATGTCAATGGGGAAGTGTTTGAGGAGGCGAATGTGTGGTTTCATGTCGATTCAGGGGAGCACATGCTTTCAGCTGTCTGTGGATGCGGTGTTCACGCTGATGTGGGGCTTGCTTCCGGGTTTGGAGGTGCGCACAGACTTGGGGGATAATCACGAAATTGGTGCACACGAAAGTGGGGATGCGCATACACTTAAGAAAGTGTCGGCCAATTTGGGCTGCACCGTAATTTAGAAATGTGCAAAGATTTAGGGATAAGTATCCCAAATCTGGGGTGCACGCAGGTTTGGGAATGTGCAGATTTCAGGTTGTTGTGTCGAATACTTTTATGCGCTTAGACTGGGGTTGCGTCCAGATTAGTGTCCGTCAGCAGTGCTGTCTGGTATGGCAGGCGCCAGGGTGGTTGAAACGACGCAGGATCGAGAGAAACTGAAGTGGGTTGTAAGCATAGTTAATTCCATCTTGGATACTACCGTACATAATAACTAGGACATCTTCAAGGATCGGTGGCTCAGAAAAACAGCATCCGTTATTAAAGACCTCCCGAGCCCTGTGCATGCCGTTTTCCCACTGTTACAATCAGGTAGGAAGCGACATCCTCCGAGATTCAGGAACAGCTTCTTCACTTCTGACATCCGACTCCGACATGGACAGATTCTGATTCTGATTCAATGGAAATTTTGCTTTGCAATCCAGAACTCCAGCATGTTTTCTATTATTTCCAAACCCGCGTGTGTCCACATTTTACTCCGAGTCATTGAGATACACTCAGTATGGCCAACTTATAAGGCACCCGACGTCGCCGATGAAGTGACAACTGAGTATATTATACGTTCATTGTTCTTCTGTTCCACCACACCCTCTTTAAGTTTAGGTGTGTTATATATTCAGAGATGCTCTCCTTCCCAACTCTATTGCAACACATCGTTATTTCAGTTAACATTTCCTTGCTGTCCACTTCAATCAGTCTGGCCATTCGCTTTTGATCTCTCTCATCAATAAGAGATTTTTGCCTACAAAACTGCCACTCTCTGGGTTTTTGCTCGTAGGTTTTTCGTACCTGGAAAGTGTTTTGAGTGAAACTCCCAGGAATCAGCTGTTCCTGAGATCTTCAAGCCACTTAAAATCAACGTCACTTAAACTACTTTATTTCCACATGCACAAGGAAACTACAACCTCGCCACGTCTCCAGCCTTTATGCATTCTGTCGTGACTACGGCTTTGACTGGATTGATATCTGCACTGCGTGCGCCAGGGCAAACTCTGGAGATTTTGTGTTCTGTATTTTAAGATATCAAACACCATATCATTATTAATTCACTCTGGATTGGTACTGTATGAATCTTGATTTATTTCCCGATCGTTAAAATACAAGAAAAAAATATTCACACTGAAGACTGTGCCCACCCGCGATGGCCCCATGCATAAAAGATCACATAGATGTTTGATTACATAGAGGGCTTGTCTCCTCTCAACTAAACATTTCAAAATACACTTATGATTTACCTTTAATAGTCAAAGGTAAAGATCTCATCATCCATTATGCAAATCATATTTCTATCTTGAGAAGGCAGACACATCTCCCTTCAGTTTTCGTCTTCAGTGTTTCCCATCATCCCAACTGTCTGTAACAGACCTTCGGATCTCCATGTTTTTTTTTTTTTTTCCAGGCTTCAAACTCGATAACTCGTGCCATCCAATGTTCCATACTCCTGCCTGGTTGCTGTCAGTTCGCAAGAGACAGAATTTGTTGAAAGCAGTTTATTCTGAATGGCACGAGTTTTTCACGTACTTTGACAATTTAAAGCCGACTTCCAACTAACGTTTATCGCATGGTCCTTGAGTATCTAAGCTGATTTGTCTCGGGCTGCCGATGTTCTGTTGGAATTCCGATGTATAACATTTTTGTTTCTGTTCCAACATTGCAATCTATCGCTCCTCCGCAATTGTGTTTGCTGTTGTTGGCCTGTCAGTGCATAGGTGACAAACAGATTGGTTATCTAACCTCTAGGCGCAATTAGTTTAATGTTGCTGACACCCTCCATTTCTGATTCGTGGATTCACGATTACCTGTGATTTATTCGGTTTTCCTGCTTCCCAAGGCTTGGAAAATATGAAATATTTACAATACTGCAATGCATTCCCTTTTTACTTACCTTAGAGGCAAACACCTCCCAGATTTTCACAATCTCGATTTACAATCATTTCCACATTTTATATTTAAAAAAATCAGCGTGTCTACCTCCGCCATATTTAGAGTATTTTCCGCGGAATCCACAGCAGTGTATCTCAATCACTACAGTAAAACTAGCCGTGCGTCCCCCTTTCCAATGTCTCGAGATTAAAATTAGATTGGATACTCTGTACAATTTACAAATTTTGGCACAGCCTGAGGGCTTATTCCACGCCAGCTGGGAATCGGAGTTTAGTCAACTGTAATAGTTTACAGATGTCTCTGTCCCGGTACCAGGATAGAGTAAGACTACTAGTACCAGTCCTACTCACATTGATACTTCTAAAACACATTACACAACAAAGAACAAGGGACAGTTGGCATTGCAATCGTTGCGTCATCAGTTGTTGTCGGCTCTACAATGGGTAAAGTGCACTCAGTCGGAATATTCCAACGCTTATTTGATACTTCCTTAAATTCAGCTCTTGCCCGTCCTGCTTAGTCCTACGAGATCTCGTGGTTTCATTTGTTTTTCTCTCTCTCGTTGTCTCTGACTTGGCTGGGGCAATTACAATAACTGCTTTGCATAACTGTCACCTTCTGATTCTGAATACGAGGTGAACTATCCTAAGCTTCCAGATGAAACCTGTGGGAGCTTGCTCAAACCACTAGAATGTTCCTTCCTTCTCATCATCCTCAATTTCTTTAAAAATACCTGAACTTCATCATCTCCATCCAGAGCATCAGTTGCTTTTGGACCACAGTTACGAGAAGACATTAACGTACTCTGAAGTGTTTCAGTTTTACCTATTATGAGCAATCTGGATTGGATAGGCTGACGGACTGGCTCTGTAAATGACACCATATGGTCCTACAGATTTCGAAGATATTGACAGACATGGCTTAAGTCCTGAGATCAGAACCTTATTTTTGTACCTTTTTCAAACTCTTACGTCCTTTTCGCACGATGAACACACTTAGTTCTGCAGTTTTCTCGGTCTGATGCTATGGGCGGCGATACACATAAGATTCTTTAACAGTACGAATGAATTCCTGTACGCTTCCTCTTTTACAATAGCATCATTCTCAGGCTCTAATAAATACGGCCAATCAGGAAATCTAACGCTCCCATTTCACTCACGGTAATCAACCTAAAAATGATCAATCTCGTAGAAGGGATTTTGTTGGTCCGCTTTAGCAGAAGGATTTAAGGTGAGACAGTAGCCAGTGTGATCCACTGCTGTTCAGCCACTTTAACTAGCATTTCTTCAATGTTCCGTTCATGTTTTCAACCATTCCCCTGCTTTGGGGTTCAGAAGGAATGCAGAACCAGTGCTTCATACTTTACAAAAACTTTGCAGTCAGGTGCAGACGATGATCTGAAAATTGACCAATTTTGAAATTCTAAAGGTTATAACGTCTCTCTTGCAAATTGTTGGCTGCAACTGTAGCGATGTTATTCTCAGTGCCAAAAAAACTCTGAATACTCGGTGGAAGTATGCTCTATCAATAGGAAATATTCCAGTACAGTAGGGGATGGAAACAAACGTTCATGCACAGTCGATCTACAAGTTGAAACATTTTCCTTCCACAGGGCACCTACGTTTTCAAACTGAGTTTTGCAGCCGATTTATCACACTTGGCACAGAGCAAACAATTCATCTGCTCGCAATCAGGGGCACCAAGACAGATTAATCACCTGTTCCCTCGTTCTTTCTCATTTTTGATGCACAAAATTACGAATATATCATATGTTTCATTCCACCATCTGGAACCACACAATGACAATTGTTAATTACAATCCCTTTCTGTATCTGTATTCCCGAACATTTCCCATATTCCTCATAATTCGTCCCTCTCTCCGCCTTTGTGAATTCCTGACTCTGCTGTTTAACTTGATAAAGTCCATTAGTACAAATTATCTTGGTTTCTCTGACATCGCTGTGGATTCCATTTGTCACACCAACCAAACCCCAACCCCTCACCCCACACTTTGATCTTATTCAGGCCAACTCATCCATCTTCCTTTTCTCACCCAGGGTTGTTATTGCTTTTTTTCTGTGAGCGCTCACTTTCTTTTTACTCCAGATGTGTTTCAAATACATACCGCCTGCAGGGGGTGCTGTTGGTAAAGTTTTACCCTCGGCTAAAACGTAAGATCTGGCTTCCCATAATGGGAAGTATTCAGCCAAACCATCACAGTCACACAAACTGTGTGTAATACCGTCCCTGAAGGATTTTCGTCTGGGTTGCTGGCAATAAAAGCCGTTAAAGCACGTTCTGGCACTTGGGCACACATTACTTAGGCAGATTGCTCGTAACACTTTCTATCTGTAGTCATACCCCATCCAGATCTATATAACAGATCCTACAAACCACTCTTCGTCCTGAACTAATCGCTATCCGTCAATAAATATCCAAAAATACGAACTTTGCATTCACATGACCCCATTGCCCTCTCTTGATTTTAATTTAAGATGAGAATGAATGGTCCTTTCCTTTGTTGAACTACTGCCGCCAGAGACTCATGAGTTTCATCCCGATAAGTTCAATTCTCAACGACCGTGATAGCACTGTTAACTCTTTCAACTACGACGTTACAGCACTGTAATAAGAATTTCAAACTGACTTGTGGAGTTTGACTGAGAGTTGCCTCTTTCTTACTATCATCCAGATGAAATGGAGTGTGCTCAGGTAAATAATCTTTGGATTACAAGCCAGAATATCAATAAAATGTTTAACTATCCAAATAATCGATCATGACCTTGAGATGTTAGATATCTCGTTTCGTCGGGGTAAACATTCGATTTGCAAATGTCACTGGCGTCAGTCGGTCATATTTGGAGTTACAGAGCTGACACTGTTTTACTGGCGGCAGCGACCTCGAAAGAGAATGACTCGGAAAGGCCTGGGTCTCAATTGAAGGTGCTTTTGCAAGTTCTGTTTTAAGATCTGACTCTGCCTTGTTCTGGCTTGTCTTCCCATGGGACTCCTATCCTCACGAGTTCCATGAGTGGGTACGCATTGGTGTCACTGCCAGCAATGTGATCTCTGCAAGAAGCTGATAGGTGAAGCCTGGTGGCTGGGAATGGTAACGTTCTGCAGAGAGAGGATTCTAATCCGCGAAGAGAAAGGAGAAAGCGTTAGGAGAAAGCGAAGGAGGAAGGGGCCAACTAGCAAGTGATAAATGTGAGAACAGAAAAGAGGTTAGAGTATGGAACAGACAAAATGTGTTTATTTTAATATTTAAGAAGATTTAATCTTTTTTCAGTGTAGGCATGCCTCGAAATTAGTTTGCAGTGGAGTAGCAAATGAAAAACACAAGGAATGCTGGAGATGCTTGAAATGTAAGCAGCACAGAGAAAATGCCAGACGAACACAGCAGATTAGGCAGCATCTATGGAAATAAATAAACTGTTAAAGTTTAGGATGAAGTCCCTTATTTAAGGGCGTGCCTGCCAGCGTATGACTGATGTTGGGTAATATTCACTGGGAGTCCAGTATGCCGAATCCACTGATATGTTACAAAAGTAAATATCTTCCTTTGTAGAGGTACTGGGACAGTCACAAACACCCAGTGACGTCCATTGTGTTCATTTTCACGAGTAGACTTAGACCCATGCAAGAAAATGTGATGAAGAGCAGACTCACATGTCTTAGGCCGAAATCACTCCACTGTTCTGTCCATATTTAGGCCAGGAATTGATGCCTAATTATATGAATACTTGAATACCATGCATACTCGACTACAGAATTGGTAACCGGTTCATTCACCCATTCCGGTGTCTAAAGTGAATTTGTAAATGATCTGAAAATTTAAAAAAAATCCAGCAATCTCAGAAACTGGGATGAGCTGTTGGCATTTGAAAAGGTGTCCCATTTACTGCAAGGGAGCTGCTGCAGTTTAAGCAATTGGTCTGATAGGATTAAATGTTGTGGGTCTGCTCATTCGATCTTAGAGATTGACAAAATCTGCCACGTCGGTAATGTAACTGAGATGGCGTCATCTTTTTGCTACCATTTCTGGAATCCAATGGTAGTTGTTGTGAACCATTGTCCCAGGAGAGATCATAAAGGATATAAACTGCATCGACAAAAACATTCAATCAAAAAGAATGTCTGTAACGTAAACGGACCGGCTAATAGCGTGAAAAAAAAAATGCTTGAAGCATATTACCGTGTCGAGAAACTATTTTATGTCTTCATTGCCCTGATTGGCGTTCCAGGTAAGCGAATCCAAGAACACAACAACTCTGTAAGTGAGACGTCTTCGTGCAGGACACTGGGAGTTTGTTTGTTTGTTTTTTGCTTACTAGTTCGGCGACCTGCATCCAAAGCCTCGTGCGGTGATAATCCTTTGCTGATTTACAGACTTTTCATCCCGTAGTTTTGCTATTACTTGCAGCCACGTGACTGAGAAAACTCTATGAAACGTATGGTAAAGCTGTAAATGTAAGCAGCCTTCACGGACACTAGCTAGGTTGGTGTGCCAGCGCTGAGCAAAGGAAACTCATCGGAAGGCTATACTAAGACGGTTTCATTTGGTAAGTTCGCTTACCGGGCACATAATAGCAGGACATGTCACAGCGGAAAAAAAAATGAATTGTACTCATTGCAACCGTAGTCCTGTAATGAAACCGTTTTCTCCTGAACAACGGACCAGCTTTGTCTGCCCTCTGAACGTCTTCTTGCTTCCCTTCGGTGTCCAGTTGCTTTGATTAAACGCTCTGTACGGGATAAAAATGGAGAACCGTTTGGGTTATCCATTCTTTCTGCGACCATTTCACCCTTAACTTTACTTGTTGGTATCCAAATCACGGGTACTCTCAGTATCCACTCTTTCGGTGCAAAAGTTTTGGTTTGATTTCGTTGATTAAATATATCAGCCACTTTTCTTGTAAAGGTATTTATTGTAATCTATAATGCCTCTTAACTCTGTTTCTCCAGTGAATTTATTGGCGATTACAGTCCTGTCCCAGAGGAAGTGCGGTTTGTCCACCTGCACCACTCGCTACTTGGTGGCCATGGCAACGACAGACATGATGGTCATTATCACCGAGGTAATTTTGTATCAGATCAGCAATCATTACTTCCCAGTGAGTGTCCTGAACATTACTCCCGTGGGGAGTGTTAGAACTGTTTTGACTCGTGCAGTCGAGGACTATTCTGTATGGTTCACTGTCGCTTTCACATTTGATCGCTTTATCGCCATTTGTTGCCACAGGCTGAAAGCAAAATATTGCACCGGGAAAACAGCAGCCGTGGTACTGGCAGCAGCTGGCGTGTTGTTCTGTTTGAAAAATATTCCCTTCTACTTCACGCTTGAACCGGGAGAAATTATTAACAACGTTCCGTGGTACATTGTTATAAAACTAAGTTACTACACTGATCCGGGATGGATTGCATTTGACTGGTTTGATACGGTATTAACTCCTTTACTGCCTTTCGCTGCAATTCTGCTCCTCAACGCTCTGACGGTCAGACACATCTTAGTGGCCAGTCGGGTCCGAAAGGGGCTGAGGAGTCAGAGCAAAGGGGAGAGTCGCAGTGACCCGGAGATGGAGAGCAGGAGGAGGTCGGTGGTTTTACTCTTCACCCTCTCCGGCAGCTTCATCCTCCTGTGGCTGACAGCTGTTTTACAGTTCCTCTATTATCAGATAACAGGAACAGGAGGCGAGTGGAATGATTCTGAATACTTATTTTATAAAGTCGCATTTTTGCTGAGAACTTTAAGCTGCTGCACCAACACATTTATTTACGTGGCGACTCAGTCCAAGTTCAGGGAGCGAGTGAAAAATACCGTTACCTCAGTTTTTGAGTTCATTAAGAAAACCAGCTATTGAGCGAAGTTCGGAGACCTCTGCAATGTTTTGTGTTCAGTCTCCCGTTACTGAAATCACGGCTAAAATCGAAAAGACTACATTTTTGCATACTTAATCAGGGAGCAGTTCCCAAATACCGATCCGATGAGAACAAATACTTGCAAAGAACAGTGCCTAGATTGACCGCTGAAAATTGCTCCCCCTCTCAATACGTAGGCATTTCTCTGATATGCAATGTCTGGGTGTCACACGTTTACTTACCAACCACTGATATCGAGCTCCGAAGCTACACCAATAGTGATGCAGATCTTCCGTAATTCCATTGTACCAGTCGTTAGATGAATTCTTTTAATCTATGACATTGATAGTGACGACAGAGACTATAGAGGTGCGTCAACATCTAACAACGATGCGTTTGAATGTAGACGGAGATACTGAATGCTGACTCATACGGATTGGAAACACTATCTGGTGGCAGGCCGGCGTTCCTTTCAAAGAACGATTTACTTGTTTCAGTGTTTAACCAAGTGTGGTTTATTGTAATGTAAGAAAACTCTCTGCAACAGTTCTGTTGAGGCCTGTACACATCTTGCATAACTTGGGGAGACCACATTCTATTGTTTCTGCTGTCCGGCGATTGAAGCCGTGCCTACTCAGTCCTTCATGAAATGACTGAGCCAATGTGCTAGCAAGGAATCTGCTGAAACTAAGCTGACCCTGTCCATTTGCAGCGTATTATGAGACTGCGGATGTGAGCTCAACATATCCAGATTTCCTTTCATAGAGATGTTCTTCTCGTTTAATGAAATATCCAACAGTCGTTAGCTCGCATTTCATCTTTGTGAATGCATGCTGCATCTACATGTTAACCGAATAATACATGCCAATTGCCTACTTTTACTAAAATAATCACTGATTTTGCGACTTTCCGGAATATCTGACCACATTCAGACACTCTCATGTCGATTCCAGCTTAATATTGCAGATTAAATGAAATTGGATTTAATTTCACGCTCTGCTGCAATGTTGACTCTCACCGAAATCACTAATATAAATTTGAAAGTTGGAATGGAGGCGCTGGACCAGATGATGCTAACCACTGTTGAACTATCGTCAACTGATCGAGATTTGGCAATTCTCTGCGCAAGGTTTGAATAATTCGGTTTTAACTATGGTTACAAAATATAAAGATCTGATCCAACATTAAGTGGTCCCGACATATTCCTATAATATACACAGAGGAGTTCGTTCAGGTAAATTCCCTAATGTGACAACATGTGAGGTTGTATTTACCTGCACTGTCCACCTGACATCTAGGTCGTTGTGTATACGAAATTTGGACCTCCAGAAAGTGACCACAGATGGCTGATTGATAAGTCAGTGGCCTGATTCATAGGGATCAGTTATACAGCTCTCTTTACATGCACATGCAGCTCACCCTTTGTGGGATTATGCAGGAGGGTTGAAGTTAATAACTCACCTCCCACTAACTTAGGCCACGAACTTGTCAATCACCCCGATGAGTTAATAACTGATGAGTCCTTAACTTCAAACTTTCTGCATAATTACTCAAAGAGCTGCACAACATGTGCATGTAACGAGAGCTATGTAAATAATCTCCTTCTACCTTCGGCCACGAACTTAGCAATCACCCCTCGTGTTGTGAACTTTGTCAATAATGCAGTTCGTCGTATCCCCAATTTTCTGAATAATGGAGCATTTCCGACAGTGCAGTCGCTTGTTGCTGATCTAACTTTAAGCTCCTCCCATATCGTCATAACCTCAATTTACAAATTACTTCAACCACTGAACGGTTGCTGAGGCCAAATAATTGGCTTCTTTAAGCGGAGGTTTATAGGACAGTTTTCAAAGGGCCAACGAAGTTTATATGGAGAACAGCATGTGTACTGGTCACATTGCCTCACTAATGTTCTGGATGCAATTGGAAATCTGATAAAACTTGCATAAAATTGTTGCACACAGCGGTCAGTCACTGAAACAATAACAGATTACATTTTTAATCCGCTCTCATTCCCCTTTCCATCAGCCGTATCCTGGACTCGGGAATATCTGCGGTGAATCGAGTTGCTTCCCCACTTGAGATTCCCTTGCAAAGGAACTGTTTTCCAAACGCCCAGTGATCCCTAAGTTAATCGCTGACCGTCAGCTACACCCCAGGGCGTTGCGGAACAATAACCAGGTCACTCTGCTTTTAAGACTTCAGACGTGCGCACCATATTATCAAAGGGAATATTCGCATTTCTGTTCCAAAGGGAACTATCTCCCTCCAAAAAGCTCTCGGGATGTTCTCGAAGCCCAGCGTTCATTTTTCATGTTTCCACTTTGCGTCTCTCCATCATAACATGTCCACGTTCTCTTATTGTGAACATTTATCTTAACCCTTCCTCTTCTGCCTATGTTTGCGTTCCCCTGCTCAGTTTCCACCTACCTGAGCAGTCTTCCCATAAAAAAGTAAGATTACTGTGATCACTCATACTGCATTTCTCCCTGATCATTTTAACTAAACATCGGTCGGAATACAAACTTAGTTCTTTTGTAAACGCCTTTCCATCTTCCGTATGGTGCCAGAGTTCCCGCTGAAGCAAAATAAGGATTGTCTCTGCGAATGTAATCACGAGCTCCCTCTTCGGGATATGGCTATCCTCTGTGTTCAAAAATGCATTTTCCGATTGGGACCCAAACATTATGAAATACAAAGTTCCTGAAAGTACATTTTCACGCCTGCTGCATTTGGCGGTGCTCGAAACCTAAGCAACCTAGACCACTGGAAGTCCTTGAAATACCGATCATGACGTATCGTGCTGGTGGCAAATCCACGTCAATGTTGAAGAAAAAAATAATGAACAGCATTCGAATATTTGCCAAATGTGTCCAGTGAAGGAGACGGTGAGACTAGTCGTATAACCTGAAGCTAATAGGAAAACAGGAAGAGAGGTGCAGTAACTGGGATTTGGGCTGCTACTCCATTTGCAAATCGCGGTGCCGGGGTGACGATCAGTGGCGGGAAGCTGCTCTTCATCAAAAGCTGGTGGCTGTCAAGGACAGTCAGTTCACGGCAGTTGAAATGCCGCAGATTTAATCGCCGATACTCCATTCAGCTCATCACGTTTGCCTCATCACGAACGGAGTTTCCCAGTCATCAGCACTGGTTACCTGTGTTCTTCACTCTCTGGTTCTTTACTGATATTAGGTCCAAACAGATTGTATTGAGTTCACTCTCACTTGCAAGACAGTTTAATTTTTATTGTGTAATAGTTGCCACGATTATATTATTCCCTCAAGTGCACTCATTTCTAACATTGTCATACACAGAAAAGAGCCTATGTTATATGTTTGCTTTGAGATAATCGTTCGTGTGCGCTACACTGACCATTTCATTTTTCGCGGTGAACATGGTAACCGTATTCACCCTGTCTCGGGGAAGTTGCGGCCTCTCTGGGTTGTCACTTGCTACCTGGTTGCCATGGCAGCGGGGGATTATCTGGTTATTATTCTGGACAAGCTGCTGAGCAAGATTCCTCTTACGTACATGACATTCCAAGTTCTCCTCCAATCAGTGGCCAGGGGGCGTAATACCCAAGCTATTCTGCTTCACAACGTCACCGACCGTTCGGTCTGGTTCACCGTCACGTTCACCTTTGATCGGGTTATCGACATTTGTTGTCAGAAGATGAAAACAAATTATTGTAGGGTAAAAACTGCGGGTGGAGATTTGGGGACTGTGAATGTGATCAGATGCTTAAGGAATATTTAGTGGAATTTTCGGCTCTTAGATAAATATACATAGATCATTGACCTATTCGCTTCCGGGGAGAGAGCTTATTATTTGCGTTTATTTGTGACTATTAATATTATACTATTTTATAACTTCCGCACACCTCTTCTCCCAATTCTCCTAGTTCTGTTGACGAACGGTTTCACTGTCAGACACGTCTTAGTCACTGCAGACTCGCAGGAGATTCAGAATTCCCGGAAACGGGCGGAGAGCCTGAGACTCGGAGATAGAGAAAGGCAGGAAATCCCTCGTTTTACTGCTGATCCTCTCAGCAATTTCATCCTGCTTGTGGGCGCTGCGTGTTTTCTGTGTTCTCTGCGTGGAATTGGCTGCATGTTTTTACCGCGTCTGATTCGCTGCCAGAGCTGGGCGTTATTCTACAGCTTCAGAGTTGTGGTACAATCACGGTCCTTTACACCGTTACGCAGATCAGTTTTTAGAGAGCAGCAAAAGAATGTGGCAGAATCTCCGTTCGCTCTCATTTTTGCGAAGACCTCGAGTTCTTACGGTGTCGCCCGAGCTGTCACCACTAAAGTTGCATACGTTCCGGGCACTGTCTGTTCCTCGGGGCCTGCTGCTATCCTCCTTCCTCTCACATCCCACAAGCGGCAGTTACAGAGAACGGTCCCTTATACAACCGCAGTGTTCTTTCCTCATTTGCCGTCCGGTCTTCTCATCTCTGCCCTACTGATCCTTGTGTATTTTCCCCATAGTTTCACCGTGCAGTCCCTCTGGGCGGCCGGATGCATTGGTTCAGCTGCAAGTCCATACTCCTGTGAGGGCTTCTCTGTTTCCGAAACAACCCGTTCATTCCCGACAGTGACGACTGAATTGGTGCTGCGAATCCATTGACGACAAAACTGATGCTGCTTCCTTCACCAACGCTGAGCTCGTCCATTTCATGTTGGTTACCTACAACTTGCCGCACCGCGCTCAGGTCAATTTGGTCCCATTCTTACACCTCTCCTATCCCTCGATCACTCCATCCCCAATTCTAGAGACAGATTATCTAACAACATATTTTGCAATGTTAAGCTACTGACCCTCAGAGTTACATTTTCGACATGTCCTGCCATACGGACACTCGCAAAAGCGCTGTTCCATTTCATTTCCTTGGATCAAACTTTCCTCTCAGGACGTTTCACAGTCAACGGAGATTCTATTCCAGCACGATCGATGCTGCCATCACCATTCGCTGTTACATTTCCTGTCGGTGACATTACTCCATCCCACCGAAAATAATAAAATAGACAAAGTCTCCTTGTCCTCAGGTCACACTCCAGGAGCCTCCGCCTTCAGGATATTTTCTGTAACTTCCACCAACTCCGTGGCGATTCCAACACTAGGCATGTCTTTCCTTTCCCAATCCCCGCAGCCCGAAGACCGCTGTTTGTGCGACTCCATTGATAACATGCCGTTTCCCGCATGCCTCCCTTCTTCCTGTAACCGTATTCCGGGCATTGTTCCCAAACAGGCAATGTTAATTGAAGAACAACGGAGACCATATTTGTAATACACTTAATTAGTGTTGTCTGCTGCCTTGCAAGAAATAAAATGCTGACAATCCAGAAAACCTGTTGTCATCAATGATGCCATTTACAGTCCCTGTCAGAATTAGCTATCCCGATGCCGCATACATCGGAGATAGCTTGGTCTGACAGGGTGAAACCTGAAAGGGGTTTGGAGCTTGACGTTTTTCCGTTTGAGGGAGATACATATATGGACAAGTGCTCCAGCGATTGACCACTCTCACAGAGGAAGACAGAGGCATTTAACATCGACTTTTGTTATACTATTCGCGATAATATAGGGAATGCCTCGAAAGCTCACAGTATTGTTTTCAAACATCACATGGTTAAGTGTTTTCTTGTGAAGGGATGCGATGTAACCGAGTCTTTTCCCGAGAGTTAATTGCTTCAGTTATTGTCGAGATTTTCTTACATGAGTCTCAGATTCATTTCTGTTGGAAGTTACCATGAACAATTTCTCGTAAATTAGTGTACAACACATCCTTATTTTGAGATATGCACCACTTGTGTACAACGGCTGTAGGCAATATCCACCACCGTAACCTAATAATGATAGTGAAACTTCCTTCGGTACGAATCGATGGTTCAACAGTTTTACACAGCGAACCTTTCCTCAGCGGATACAATGCATAGTTATTTTAAAAATATTCTGATAAAATCACTGCATATATTTTCCTATCGCTGAAATCGTTGAGAATTAAGCTCGCTTAAACTGCTCATTCATTTTAGGTTTCACAATAACGTCGCACTTTATCCAGTCGCATCACTAACATAGCGATAGTATCTGAATTTAAACATGTCCGTCAGCTGAACCATACTGCTAAAGATGAATCGCAGATATGACTGGCAAGAATGGCATTTGTTATCCACGCCCAACTCAGACTGTTTTCGTTTGAATGTACTGAACCGGCAATTTCAAAACGTTGTAACATGCAGCTCAAGAAAGCCATCGCGCATGCATTCTATGAAGTCCTCTTCATACTGCTTCGACCAACTTGATTCACCAAATATTTGTGCAAAGTAAAGCCTCCAATGTTAACTGCTGTCCCATTCTTACATAACTCAGATTTTTTTTTGTTTGTTGCCTCTGCTACTGTAATATTATTATTTGGTGACCGATAGACAACTCCAACCAATGATGTTTTGCTTTACTATTCCTAATATCCACTCAGAAGTGTTCAACTTTCTGTTCCCTAGATCTTATATCGTCTCTCACTGTCACCCTTTCCTCATTTTTAATTAAAAGCGTTTACCCACTCCCCTTTCCTTCCTGCCCATCCTTCCGTATTGCCTGATATCGTTGAATATTTAATTCCCTGTCCTTTCCACACTACAACCACGTCTCTGCAATGGGCACTAAACCATATACCCTTGTACTAATATACGCCGCAGGTTCAGTGGCCTTGTTTCAAATAGTGCAGACATTCAAATATAGTGTCCATACACTTTCCTCCTTCTATCTTTTGCGTTTTATATTTATTGATAATTTCATTTTTTTCTTACTTTACTTCTCCAATCTGCTGAATACATCCCATATGATTTTTTTAAAGCTTGACCCTTAGCCCTCGCTGTGTGATTCGCTGGGATCCAGGTCGCATCATGGTTCAACTGGAGCCCTTAACATTAGTACAGCTTCTTACTTCCCCAACACTGGGGCCAATCTCCATTAATTCAAACCCACTTCTCCCAGAACAGTCCTTGAGCCACGCGTTTAACTGCCTAATTTTGCAGACCTTATGCCAATTTGTAAGCTGCTGAAGTAGTAATCCAGAGATTTCCATTGTTTTGATTCTGCAGTTTAATGCAGAACTTTGCTGCTGAAATTTCTTTAGCTGAACCTCTTTTCTCGTTCTCCCTATGTCGCCCGTGCGCTCATGGACCAGGACAACTATACCTTCCCCCCTCCAACTACAAATTCCTCTGCGGAGCAGTTACGATGTCCGGAATCCAGGCACTAGGCTTCAGCATAGCCAGTCTCTGAATCTGCTGCAAGTTATACAATGATACCCAGTATACATTGCACAATCAAATATAATACTTTCAGTCCTGTATTCACCCATTTTAGTTTTTCCCGCCGACTATGCTTTGCCAGAACATCAGCCCTTCCTTACTAGTAGTCTCACTGCACAATGCATCTCTTTGTTAAACAATTGCGGCATCCTCGACAATATCACGGCGGTTCATGTCGCCGTGAAAAATTAATCGAAGTCCACCAAAAAGGCTCCAGCCCGGGTTTTTGTGCAACCGGCTTCTTCTGTATAGGATAGTTCGTAACTACAATCTCATTCAAATCGTTAATGTCCATGAGCAAACCGGCAACAAATCGTCCTTGAGTTCGATGAACCCCGCGATAATCCACATCTTCAAAATTGTCTGTCTGGTGTCAGTGGTGGTATAACCAGGACTTGTGATATACAGCAGAGCCCCAATCGACCATCCTCCAGCAGCTCCCACGGCAGCACGTGGCCATATCGGTGGGGTTGGGGCAAGTGGTGCGCTGAGCCGTGACTGCAGCATGCTCAACTGTAACCATACAACCATATAACAATCACAGCAAGGAAACAGGCCAACTTGGCCCTCTTAGTCCGTGCCGAACTCTTAATCTCACCTTGTCCCACCTACCCGCACTCAGCCTATAACCCTCCACTCCTTTTCTTTCCATATACCTATCCAATTTTACCGTAAATGACACAACTGAACTGGCCCCTACTACTTCTACAGGAAGCTCATTCCACACTGCTATCCCTCTCTGAGGAAAGAAATACCCCCTCGTGTTTCCCTTAAACTTCTGCCCCCTAACTCTCAAATCATGTCCTCTCGTTTGAATATCCCCTACTCTCAATGGCAACAGCCTATTCACGTCAACTCTATCTATCACTCTCAAAATTTTAAATACCTCGATCAAATCCCCCCTCAACCTTCTACGCTCCAATGAATAGAGATCTAACTTGTTCAACCTTTCTCTGTAACTTAAGTGCTGAAACCCAGGGAACATCTCAGTAAATCGTCTCTGCACTCTCTCTAATTTATTGATATCTTTCCTATAATTCGTTGACCAGAACTGTACACAATATACCAAATTTGGCCTTACCAATGCCTTGTACAATTTTAACATTACATCCCAACTTCTGTACTCAATGCTTTGATTTATAAAGGCCAGCGTTCCAAAAGCCCTCTGCACCACCCTATCTACATGAGACTCCACTTTCAGGGAACTATGCACAGTTATTCCTAGGTCTCTCTGTTCCTCTGCATTCTCAATGCCCTACCATTTACCCTGTATGTTCTATTTGGATTATTCCTGCCAAAATGTAGAACCTTAAACTTCTCAGAATTATACTCCATCTGCCAACGTTCAGCCCATTCTTCTAACCGGCATAAATCTCCCTGTAAGCTTTGAAAACCCACCTCATGATCCACAACACCTCCTACCTTAGTATCATTGGTATACTTACTAATCCAATTTACCACCCCATCATCCAGATCATTTATGTATATTACAAACAACATTAGGCCCAAAACAGATTCCTGAGGCACCCCGCTAGTCACCGGCCTCCATCCCGATAAACAATTATCCACCACTACTCTCTGGCATCTCCCATCTAGCCACTGTTGAATCCATTTTATTACTCCAGCATTAATACCTAATGACTGAACCTTCTTAACTAACATTCCATGTGGAACTTTGTCAAAGGTTTTGCTGAAGTCCATATAGACTACATCCACTGTCTTACCCTCGTCAAAATTCCTCGTAACTTCTTCAAAAAATTCAATAAGGTTTGTCAAAGATGACCTTCCATGCACAAATCCATGCTGGCTAATCCAGTCATATCCCGCCTATCCAGATAATTACTAAAACTATCTCTAAGAATACTTTCCATTAATTTACCCACCACTGATGTCAAACTGACAGGTCTATAATTGCTAGGCTTACTTCTGGAACCATTTTAAACAATGGAACCACATGAGCAATACGCCAATCCTCCGGCACAATCCCCGTTTCTAATGACATCTTAAAGATCTCCGTCAGAGCTCCTGCTATTTCTACACAAACTTCCGTCAAGGTCCTGGGGAAAATCCTGTCAGGATCCGGAGATTTACCCACTTTTAAATGTCTTAAAAGCGCCAGTACTTCCACCTCTTTAATTGCCATAGGTTCCATAACTTCTTTACTTGTTTTCCAGACCTTGCACAATTCAATATCCTTCTCCGTACTGAATACCGAAGAGAAGAAATCGTTCAAAATCTCTCCCGTCTCCCTCGGCTCCACACTTAGCTGACCACTCTGATTCTCTAAGGGGCCAATTTTATCCCTCACTATCCTCTTGCTTTTAATATAACTATAGAAACCTTTCGGATTTACTTTCACCTTATTTGCCAAACCAACCTCGTATTTTCTTTTAGCTTTTCTAATCACTTTCTTAAGATTCCTTTTACATTCTTTATATTCCTCGAGCAATTCCTTTACTCCATGCTGCCTATATCTATTGCAGACATCCCTCTTTTTCCGAAACAAATTTCTAATATCCCTTCAAAACCATGGTGCTTTCAAACCTTTAACCTTTCCTTCCAACCAAACAGGAACATAAAGATTCTGTACCCTCATAATTTCACCCTTAAATGACCTCCATTTCTCTATTACATCCTTCCCTTAAAACAACTTGTCCCAATCCACTCTCTCTATATCCCATCGCATGTCCTCAAAGTTAGCCTTTCTCCGATTAAAAATCTCAACTCTAGGTCCTGTCCTGTCCTTCTCCATAATTATATTGAAGCTAATGCTATTGTGATCACTGGACCCGAAGTGCTCCCGAACACATACATCTGTCAGCTGACCTTTCGCTTTCACTAACAGGAGATCCAACACTGCCCCATCTCTAGTCGGTACTTCTATGTATTGTTGCAAAAAACTATCCTGCACACATTTCACAAACTCTAAACCATCCAGCCCTTTTACAGAATGAGCTTCCCAGTCTACGTGTGGAAAATTAAAATCTCCACGATCACCTCCTTGTGTTTACTACAAATATCTGCTATCTCCTTACACATTTGCTCTTCTAACTCACGCTCCCCATTAGGTTGTCTATAATACACTCCTATCAGTGTTACTGCACCTTTCCCATTCTTCAATTCCACCCAAACGGTCTCCCTAGAGGACCTCCCTAATCTATCCTTCCAAAGCACCGCCGTAAGATTTTCTCGAACAAGCAATGCAACCCCTCCTCCTCTCGCCCCTCCTCCTCTATCACACCTGAGGCAACTAACTCCAGGAATATTTAGTTGCCAATCACACCCTTCCTGCAACCTTCCTATCAACCTTCACTCTGTTGATTTTTCTTCCTGCTTGGCAGGCCGCCACATAAGTGGCCTCCTTCACAGTCTTTGCCAATAGCTATTCTCACTTTTCGACTCAATCCCATCGACTTTGGGTCCTGATGTATTTAATCGTAAGAACTCCTCCAAACCTCTCATGTCCCTACCCATCATGAGTTTATAAGGGGTGCGCCCTGTTGAAGGAGGCACTTTTTCCTTATTATCATAAAGACATAAGGCAAACATACTTGGCATGTTGTTCCACGTTGTTGTAACGTTCTTGCAATAATATATTTTCAGTCTTCGCTTCATCCTTTCCACTGTTCCACTTGACTGTGGTCGATAGCGTATTTGAAGTCTTCGCTTGATCCTTAAAAGTGACATGACATCATGCATTATCTGGGCCTTGCAATGTGTGCGTTAAACGGATTCGGTACACCCCAGCAAGTGAATGTCCTTTCCGAAAAGGTTTTTGAATTGGGCTTTTCTGTGTTTCTCTTAGCCTAAAAATGTCCACGCACTTGACAAAGATGTCTATTAATACCAGAATATGTTTTTATAATCCTGCAGGTGGTAGTTAGGGATGTAAATAATCTAGCTGCAAACTATCCGAAGCCTTTTTACCGGCCTGGAGTGTCGAATAATTTTGGAGTAATTCTGAAATAATTTTAAAGGTATACTATACCATTCAGGTACATGTACATCCTCTACATATATGTTACTCCCAGTCCTCCTCTACGCAGTCTGCACTGATGAGGAATCATCGACAAAATATTTAAAATACATTTTCTCTTTCCTTAATGCCTTTATTCTCAGTCATTACTTAGTCTGATCGTTTTCCATCTTCTCTTTTATGTGTGTTGATAGATATGGACACTTGGGATAATTTGCTACCGTAACTAGACACTCACGTTCACTTCCTTGATACAGCAGCTTATCAGCAGACATAATGTCAGGGTTTACAGGATTCATACAAGTCTTTCTTCCTTGCAGCAACAACGTCCATCTAGTAATTTTGTTATGGCTGGCTGAAGCATCCTCATGCCTTCCATATAACAGTAATTGTAAAGGGATGTGATCTGTCAGTGTTGGAAGCTGAATAAGTCCAACAATGCAAGCGAAATTATGTACCACCCCGAAAACAGCTAACAAGACATTTCTCATGTACAGTATACCCCGCTGAACTACTGAGAGCATACGCAATCCATATGCTACTGGTCTGAACTTCCCGTGCGTCTCCTGGAACGGCACAGCTGAGAGGGGGTACTTCGCCACTTCCAATGAGAACATCTCATTCTGATTTGGGGATTTTAAGCAGGCGCAATAGCCAATATTTGTCAGAGTGGTGATGTATATGTACTGGTTTTCATTCCCACGACGATTGATAACAAATTCCACTCTTCGCTCATCAGTTTCATTTTTCCCCAGTGTTCGGATCATTTCCAAATAACTAACCTCTTGTTTTATCAGCTGTCCTTTGTTAGGATATAATTTCAGTCCCACTGTCAGTAATAATTGCAGCATCTCGGTCAATAGCTGATAAATTACCTACTTAGTTTCAGTCTACGTGTTCTAACATGCAGGAGTAGATAGTCTACATGTTCTAACAAGCACTAGACTAGCTTGTTAAAAACTGTTAAACTCTTCTCCTAAACACTGGGGAAATACAGCACAGACTAGAGGGGCCGAATGGTATACTTCTGCACCTATTGTCCATTGTCTATTGAAATAATGGAACCCCTGCGGTAGGGCAGACTCTGAAAGGTAAATTCAAGCTTGTATTGTCAGGCTTATTCAAGTGTGATAGATCAAAATACATTATGTATGTCTGAAACTGAACCACTGCGCTCTTTCATTCTCTTTGAACACTGTCTCCAGGACAGTGCTCCAGTTGGGGCTGTTAACGGAGTTGTTTCATTCAACTGTCGATAATCTATGGCCAACCTACAACTACCATCTTATTTCCACATTGGACATATCGGTGAGCTTTTCCTGGAGGCTACTAGCCACAGTGGCCCTTGTTGTATCAAACATTGTATTACCTTACCTTCATCTTCGTCTGTATTTTTTGTGAAACCATTACTCCTTCTGTGGTTTGTGGTCTGGACCTTGTATGCACATTCAGTCAGTCACCTTTTGGCAACTATGTCTGCACCTTGCCCATGTTCCCGAGTTCAGTGCAATAATTTGCTTCACCTTCTGCTCATTGCTTATCTCCTGAAGATTTATCTACATTTCACCCATTGTGTTCCCGATATTCTGCTGCTGGATTTCTTACGTGGTGCTGTGATATTCATGCCAACTGGCATCTTCTAAATTATACAATGAACAGGGTCAAAGCAAAGACCTGCTTTGGTCAATTAACCAATCCACACGGTATTTTGCTGTTCACTGGGTAGTTCCGCCAAAACTACTGTATATTTCAAAGCTATGTCTGATATTTTAGCTTCGAATGGGACACTCACATGTCCCACTTGTGAAGTCCGGTAAATCCACCGAGGATAGTTTAACTGTGAATCTTCCATATAACCATATAACAATTACAGCACGGAAGCAGGCCCTCTCGGCCCTCCTAGTCCGTGCTGAACTCTTAATCGCACCTAGTCCCACCTACCCGCACTCAGCCCATAACACTCCACTCCTTTCCTGTCCATATACCTATCCAATTTCACCTTAAATGACACAACTGAACTGGCCTCTACTACTTCTACAGGAAGCTCATTCCACACAGCTATCACTCTCTGAGTAAAGAAATACACCCTCGTGTTTCCCTTAAATTTCCCCCCCTAACTCTCAAATCATGTCCTCTCGTTTGAATCTCCCCTACTCCCAATGGAAACAGCCTATTCACGTCAACTCTATCTATCCCTCTCAATATTTTAAATACCTCGATCAACCCCCCCCCCTCAACCTTCTACGCTCCAATGAATAGAGACCTAACTTGTTCAACCTTTCTCTGTAACCTCAGTGCTGAAACCCAGGTAACATCCGAGTAAATCATCTCTAATTTATTGATATCTTTCCTAGAATTCCTAGAATTCGGTGACCATTACTGTACACAATATTCCAAATTTGCCTTACCAATGCCTTGTACAATTTTAACATTGCATCCCAACTTCTGTACAATGCTTTGATTTATAAAGGCCAGCGTTCCAAAAGCCTTCTTCACCACCCTATCTACATGAGACTCCACCTTCAGGGAACTATGCACTGTTATTCCTAGATCTCTCTGTTCCTCTGCATTCCTCAATGCCCTAGCATTTAACCTGTATGTTCTATCTGGATTATTCCTGCCGAAATATAGATCCTCACACTTCTCAGCATTAAACTGCATCGGCCAACGTTCAGCCCATTCTTCTAACCGGCATAAATCTCCCTGCATGCTTTAAAAACCCACCTCATGATCCACAACACCTCCTACCTTAGTATCATCGGCATACTTACTAATCCAATTTACCACCTCATCATCCAGATCATTTATGTATATTACAAACAACATTGAGCCCAATATAGATCCCTGAGGCACCCCGCTAGTTACCGGCCTCCATCCTGATAAACAATTATCCACCACTACTCTCTGGCATCTCCCATCTAGCCACTGTTGAATCCATTTTATTAATCCAGCATTAATACCTAACGACTGAACCTTCTTAACTAACCTTCCATTTGGAACGTTGTCAAAGGCTTTGCTGAAGTCCATATAGACTACATCCACTGCCTTACCCTCGACAACATTTCTCGTTACTTCTTCAAAAAATTCAATAAGGTTTGTCAATCTTGACCTTCCATGCACAAATCCATGCTGGCTACTCCTAATCATCCTGTCTATCCAGATAATTATTAATACTATCTCTAAGAATACTTTCCATTAATTTACCCACCACTGATGTCAAACTGACAGGTCTATAATTGCTAGGCTTACTTCTAGAACCATTTTTAAACAATGGACCCACGTGAGCCAATCCCGCGACACAATCCCCGTTTCTGATGACATCTTAAATATCTCCGTCAGAGCTCCTGCTATTTCTACACGAACTTCCCTCAAGGTCCTGGGGAATATCCTGTTAGGATCCGGAGATTTATCCACCTTTAAATGTCCTAAAAGCGCCAGTACTTCCACCTCTTTAATTGCCATAGGTTCCATAACTTCCTTACTTGTTTCCCACACCTTACACAATTCAATATCCTCCTCCTTAGTGAATACCGAAGAGAAGAAATAGTTCAAAATCTCTCCCATCTCCCTCGGCTCCACACGGAGCTGACCACTCTGATTCTCTAAGGGGCCAATTTTATCCCTCACTATCCTCTTGCGTTTAACATAACTGTAGAAACCTTTCAGATTTACTTTCACCTTATTTGCCAAACCAACCTCGTATCTTCTTTTAGCTTTTCTAATCTCTTTCTTAAGATTCCTTTTACATTCTTTACAATCCTCGAGCAATTCCTTTACTCCATGCTGCCTATGTCTATTGTAGACATCCCTCTTTTTCCGAACCAAATTTCTAATATCCCTTGAAAACCATGGTGCTTTCAATCCTTTAACCTTTCCTTTCAACCTAACAGGAACATAAAGATTCTGTACCCTCATAATTTCACCCTTAAAAGTCCTCCATTTCTCTATTAACTCCTTCCCATAAAACGACTTGACCCAATCCACTCTCTCTAAGTCCCTTCGCATCTCCTCAAAGTTAGACTTTCTCCAACTAAAAATCTCAACTCTAGGCCCAGTCCTGTCCTTTTCCATAATTATATTGAAGCTAATGCTATTGTGATCACTGGACCCAAAGTGCTCCCCAACACATACATCTGTCAACTGACCTATCGCATTCCCTAAAAGGATATCCAACACTTCCCCATCTCTAGTCGGTACTTCTATGTATTGTTGCAAAAAATTTTCCTGCACACATTTCACAAACTCTAAACAATCCAGCCCTTTTACACAATGAGCTTCCCAGTCTACGTGTGGAAAATTAAAATCTCCCACAATCACCACCTTGTGTTTACTACATATATCTGCTATCTCCTTACACATTTGCTCTTCCAACTCACGCTCCCCATTAGGTGGCCTATAATACACTCCTATCAGTGTTACTACACCTTTCCCATTCCTCAATTCCACCCAAATAGACTCCCTAGAGGAGCTCTCTTATCATTCCTTCCAAAGCAGCGCCAAAAGAATTTCTCGGACAAGCAATGCAACGCCTCCTCCTCTGGCCCCTTCTACTCTATCACACCTGAAGCAGCTAAATCCAGGAATATTTAGTTGCCAATCACACCTTTCCTGCAACCATGTTTCACTAATAGCTACAACATCATAATTCTAAGGATCAATCCACGCTTTAGGCTTATCCACCTTTGTTACAATGCTCCTAGCATTAAAATAGATACATTTAAGATACTCTCCACCTCCTCCTCTCTTTTCATCCCTAAGAATACATTCAAATGTATTATTCTTTTCTTTCTTCTCCCCTGCATCTACGGGCTGAGCGCATCCCTTCTCCATCACCTGCCTTTCCTCCCTCACACACTGTCTATTTACTTGCTTTACTGGTGAACTAACCTCATCTCCCATAGTTTCCTCAAATTGATTCCCGCCCCCCCCCATCTTACTAGTTTAGAGTCTGCCCTGTAGCCCTAGCAAACCTCCCCGCTAGGATATTGGTCCCCCCAGGATTCAAGTCTAACCCGTCCTTCTTGAACAGGTCACGCCTGCCCCAGAAGAGGTCCCAATGATCCAGAAACTTGAATCCCTGCCCCCTGCTCCAATCCCACAGCCACGCATTCATCCTCCACCTAATTCCATTCCTACTCTCATTGTCGCGTGGCACAGGCAGTAATCCCGAGATTACTACTTTTACGGTCCTCCTTCTTAACTGCCTTCCTAACTCCCTATACTCTCGTTTCAGGACCTCTTCCCCTTTCCTACCTATGGCATTGGTACCTACCTGTACTACGACCTCTGACTCCTCACCCTCCCACTTCAGGATATCTTGGACGCGATCAGAAACGTCCCGAACCCTGAAAACAGGGAGACAAATTACCATCCGGGACTCCCGATCACCTCCACAAAACCGCCTGTCTGAACCCCTGACTATCGAATCCCCTATTACTATGTCCCTCTTTCTCCTATCCCTACCCTTCTGAGCTACAGGGCCGTTCTCTGTGCCGGAGGCCCGGCCACTGTCACTTCCACCAGGTAGGCTGTCCCCCCCCCCAACAGTACTCCAACATGAGTACTTATTGTCAAGGGTACAGCCACCGGGGTACTCTCTGGTACCTGCCTCTTCCCCTTCCTGACCGTGATCAACCTATCTGCCTCCCGTGGCCTCGGAGTGACCACCTGTCTGTAACTCCTCTCTATCACCTCCTCACTCTCCCTGACCAGGCGAAGGTCATCGAGCTGCAGCAACAGTTCCCTAACTAGGTCCCTCAGGACCTGCAGTTCGGTTGTACCTGGCGCAGATGTGGACGTCCGGGAGGCTCGGAGACTCCAGGACCTCCCAGATCCGATACCGAGAACAACAAGCTGCCCTCACACTCATACTTCCCGAATAACTGAAAATAACAAGAAATAAAAGATAAGCCTACTGTGCCCTCTTCCGCCTAAGCCCCCTGAGCCCAAGCCCTACACTCTGCTCCCGGCGCACTCCGCTGCCGGCATAGGAAGCTGCCCGCTTCTTAAGGCTGCGTTCTTTTTATATCTTCCAATTCGCATTCTTTACATTAGTGGTGTCGCCGGTGACTCGGGATCCTCCAGTGTTCATTAAACGGTAACAGGGCGGCATCCAACGCTCCCGATTTTACCATTACTTGTGTCGCACAACCATGTTGTTGAGGCCTAACAACGTCATTGCAGCTCAGGGCACAACTCCCTAGATAGTGCTGCGTCCACCATGTTATTAGGCAATCTCGATCTACCTAGCTCTTTCAAGGGAAAACCGCTTTATTCTACTCTTTCCCGTCTCAGGATTGGACACTTAATGTATCCCTCTTGATCACAGTTCGTCGACGTCGTTGTGTCGCATCTGGATTTTTAATTTGGCGGCAATTTCCCTCCATGTCGTTCTGACATAATCTGAATCTGCATGGCCAGACTTTACACCCTGGGACAGACATATCCCCCACCTCACCGAGGGTCGAAGACCCGTCGCCTACCCTCACCTGGATTGGACCGTTTACCGGGCTGTGGCTGCTGCGCCTGCTACAACTAATTGGAGCCACAGGCCAGAGCTGAGCACCAGAAGGGGACCAAAGATGGGGGGAGCTGCCCTATAAAAAGAGCACTGTAGGCCCCCCACCGGAGCTGCTACCACTCCCTAGACACCCCATAAATCCCTGATCACAGTTAAAGATTTAAATATTCCACATGCATTTCTTCCTGTTCCTGGTCCTGTTCCATTTTCCTTGTACTTCCTTGCCCCTTGATTGTGTGGCAAAAAGTTTGTTTGGAAGGTACTCATAACCTCATTTCTCCAGGTAGCTGATATACAGAGCCCAACTAAACTCCGTATCATCTTCCCATTAGGGAGTTTAGTTGGGTTTTGTATCTCCTTTTCCCACGCTCTGCACATTTTCCTCAGTACTCATGCCTCAGTATGCAATGCTTGAGAAGGATCAAATATTTCCAGTGCCATTTTAGATTATTCGGTGCAGTGAGATACCAGTGCCCTGAGTCATCTCTTTGAGGCGTCTGTTTCAACAAACAGGATGCAAATGCAATGGAATGTCCCCTCTCATCTGGTTCTACCGGGTTTCCACTGTCAACACCTATAGCAGTTATTATAACATTATTTATTTTTGCAATTCCTTTCCCCTCTATTTCGTTGTATATCTGGCAAAACTGAGTGTATAATTGCATGTAAACTCATTCTTATTAATTTCCTTTCCATGGAGTCAAATAGGCCATGTATTGCTCTCTGACGACTATCTGATTCCTAAAGCTCGCGGGGTTGGTCACCGAGCATTAATGTCACCATACGCTTAAACTGTTGTATCCCGAATGGTGTTGTGTATGTTATGTCTGATTTCATTTGCCCTCCCCCCACACCGCTGTCCCTTCTCTGATGTTAACTAGGGGTGCCAATTGAGTAGACGGTAGAACTGCCTCCTGTTGGCATAGTGTTGGTGGAAATTCTTCAGGAAATGATACTTCATTATTATGGTAAACATAGCTTTTAGCTTTATCTGCTAAATCATTCCAATCAATATCTCCATATCTACCTTCCCCCCATTTCCTTTGTTTTAAATCCAAAAGCATACATTACTCCTCTCTGTGCAGAAAGTTGGTCCTGCAGTCTTTGAATCTGCTTTAAACACTTTGCATGAGAGCCAGAGATTTCCTTCTTTCCTGTGCTGATCTCTAAATCACATTAATAATCGTCTTTAAACCACTGCACTGTTTCCGTAATCCTTCCGCTTTATCCTTCGCTAGTTTGGCTGCTTCCTCTAGCTTCCACTTTTCTTTGTCATTTCTAACAGTTCAACAGAACCTGATTCATATTCATCAAGTCTATCCCTCTGTCACCGTGTAAACCTTTCTCAAAATGTTCTCTACCTCGTTTTTAAGCATTTGTGTTCTCCTTCAAACCGGCCTCGTTCGGCTTCAGTTTTATGTTGTTACTCTATGATTTCTCGTTATAACCTACCTCGCTCGGCTTCTAGTTTATACTCACTTTCGTTCACTGATTCTAACCTGTGGTGTTCTTCCTTAGCATTTTTGTCCTAACTCTATCAAATACGGCTTGAGACAGCCAACTGCTACTGTTTTTTTTTGTAATTGTTGAAACTTCCTGCTCGACAGCACGCTTTGGGCGATTTTCCACAAGACATCTCTGGTAGTTTTCCCTTCAGAGACAGAGTATGACAAACTCCTCATACTGCGTCAACTTCGTGGACACATGTTTCGAGATCTAACCACTCAAATGAAAATAAACAAATTCCTTCTAAAAAACAGAGTTTCCTATTTTACTGCATTATTCATACTTGGTTAGTAACCGCGAAGTGGCCCGCGGCAGATCATTGTGTATCTCACACACGTGGACCGAATCCAGTTTCCCGGTGAACAAAGAGGAGTTTCATACAGATCACACCGTTCACCCACCGAGACGCCAATTCTGTTACAAGTAGCACGCATTGTAATAAAGGTCTGTGAGGCAGTTAATCTCCATTTCCCAGCAAGTAACTTTTATTCAGTCATCAAAAAGCACGTGGTTTCAAAAAGTATCTCGCTTTGTGCACACTAATAGCATGCTTGACCCTCCATGAACAGTCAATGAAGAGAAAAGCTATTGCCTGGGAAGAGAGTCCACGATTCCAACCCTGCAGGCTCAAAGTTACCCGACCGTCAGGCGTCATCTTCGCACTTGTCATTGTACAGGCCTACATGTAATATTGTTCTAACCCGCTGTTGTGCACTAAAATCAAACCAGTTAAGTGAGGTAACCCAGACAGAGACTAACGAGATTGCAGATTGCTGCACAAACACTATATTAAACTGCTATGCTCACTCGGTCACCGTACCGGGAAATGACTCCTCAGGGATAATTCAATCTCTATACTCTAAAACAAACTATGAATGGGAATCTTGAAACTTCTGGCGCAGCACATTCGCTTCTGAAATTGAGGGAAGGAGCTGAGACCCGCAGATGACATTTCTTTGTTAAAAAACAACATTCCTTCATTGTTTTCTTCCGTTGTTTTCCGTCTTTTCAGGTGGTTTGAGTGAAGCAAGTCACTATAACCGCAGGTGGTATATACCACAATAAAATACATTCTACTTATATTCCTCGAAACATGAAAAGATCCACACCGATATTCCAAGGAATTGTCAAAAAAAGAGCCCGTGTCTTCACGATATTTAGCGGCGTTTGTGGACATTGCTTTCAGCACTCACACAAACAGTTCATCGCGAGACCCTGACCTCTCCCAGTTTATGACTTGATCACTCTATATCTTTGATGTGCCGTGCAATCTATTTAACTATAAAGAAATTAATTAACCTGTCACAATGTTAACTACACTTCGCCATCCATTCTCTGTTTGAACAAAAGTAGCCATTAGAATCTATTGGAATGCTCCGAGGCTTTTCTGTTATTTGACACGAAGTTGCTGTTTAATTCATTTTTTTTCCGATTTCTTTTAAAGCATCTCACCTTCCTATCGTTAATAGTCTGAATGTATTGAAAATCACCAAAACCAGTCGCACCTTGGCTTCCACGTCTCATTGAGGCAGATCAGTCTGAAGCTGAATGGACCAACTCTGCTTTTTGCCGAAGTAGTCACAAACTGAATTGTTGATTCTTTGACTGTAACTAGTGTGCTGCTGAGACAAGGTGAATGCACGCAGTTTCCCCCATCACCTGAGAGAATTATGTATCTAGAGTTCATCTGGCTGCAGTGAACGATGAAACGTACAAGGGATGTATGTGCTAAACCTTATTCACTCAGAGGTTCGAGCGGGTGTGGAAGGAGCCTTTTGCGAATGTGGTAGATTAATTTCTGTACGGTTGCAGTTTTATTCAAGTGGCTAATGAAAAGAAGTAGAACGAAGAACAGTTTTGGACGGGGTGTATTCTTTCCAGAGCAGTGTTCCAGATGCTCCGATCATGATTCCTGTCACTGGAGTTGCTGCCTGGCCGAGCACTACACACGGCATTGCCGAGTGAAGTATTGTTACAAATCAACAACAATGAATATGTAATTGAGACAGATTGTTTTAAAAAACAAATAAAACATTTATTAAACACAGTTAAAAAAAAAACAAAAGTAAACAAACGACTAAATTAACCGGAGGTCGGCTGCAATACTGCAGCTCGAACTGTTCTAAAAGCGAGAATGCGGAAACAGTTATTAGAAGTAGTAATGCGAAAGTCCAAAGTTTTACCCAGTCGCTTAGGAGAGACATTTATTCCTGCACTTAAATCCTTTCCACGATGTTACTACTGATTCCAGCAGTACTCCACGGAGAACACTGGCAGTATTACAACGAAACTTCCGGCAATAGCTTTTGAGACGTAAAATAGAAATTAAATCTCCACTTTTAAACGAAAATGCGTCATCATATCAGAATACGGAGCAGCATGGAGTCAGCAGCGAATTCAGCCACGAACTGCCCACGTCATAGGGTGGGGTTCTCCTTTTGCAACCGGTTGAAAAAAAAACACTGTCGCATGACCTCTCACTGTCGGGAAAATTACTTCACTCCACCATGACAAGACCATTACCTCATGTCCAGTATAGCTTCAATTTTATCACCATCACGTGACAGGTACAAGATTACCCACGGGTACAGAACACCTCCCTCCAAAAATAAATTGGTCTGTCAAGAACATAATTTTAACAATTAACTATTTGCAAAAAAAATGATAACATAGTCTTGTCATACATCAACTTACAAATTATTACATAGGAGTGTTACAAATGTTAAAACATCACTCCATATAAAATTACATTGCACATTCAACATCGAGATAGACAATCAGCAATCACATTATCTTTACCTTTAACATGAGTTACCAAAATATTGTACTACTTTAACATCAAGTTCCGATTTAATAACCTTCACTTTTTGGTTTTCATCATACACAGAAGCAATAACGGATTATGATCAGTGTAAACGATAAGTGCTTTTTATGTTGAACCAACATATTCGTCAAAATGTTCTAAAGCTGAAACTAGAAGTAACAATTGCTTATCTATTGTCGAATAGTTTCTTTGATACTTATTAAATTTCTTAGAAGTGTAAGCTACTGGATGATCACCTTCATCACCCTCATTCCTTTGCATTATTACTGCTCCTGCAGCCTCATCGCTATCATTTACAGCTAATGAAAAAGGTTTTTCGAAGTCAGGTGCCCGGAGCACAGGTTGATGACATATCATAGTTTTCAACTTTTCAAATGCTCCTTCACAAGGCACTGTTCATACAAACTTCTCATTCTTCTTCAAGAGGTTAGTTAATGGAAGGACAACATTAGCAAAATTCTTACAAAATTTTCGGTAATAACCTACCATTCCCAAGAATCTCCTTCGTGTTTTGTTTTTCCTCGTTGGAGTTGGAATCTCTAAAATTGCCCGAACTTTTGCCTGAACAGGAGCTACCATACATTGACCCACAATATAACGAAGGGAAGTCTCAGTGGCATGTCCGAATTCTCTTTTAGCTAAATTAATAGTTAAGTTAGCTTTTGAAAGACTTTCCAACAATTTCTCCACCGCAATAATGTGTGCCTTCCAAGTTCAATTTCCTGTCACTCAATAGTCAATATAAGTCAAAATGTTCTAAAGCTGAAACAAGAGGTAACAATTCCTTCTCTATTGTCTCAGTATTCACTAAGGAGAAGGATATCGAATTATGTAAGGTGTGGGAAATAGGTAAGGAAGTTATGGAACCTATGACAATTAAAGAGGTGGAAGTACTGGCGCTTTTAAGAAATTTAAAAGTGGATAAATCTCCGGATCCTGACAGGATATTCCCCAGGACCTTGAGGGAAGTTTGTGTAGAGATAGCAGGAGCTCTGACGGAGATCTTTCAGTTGTCATTAGAAACGGGAATTGTGCTGGAGGATTGGCGCATTGCTCATGTGGTTCCATTGTTTAAAAAGGGATCTAGAACTAAGCCTGGCAATTTTAGACCTGTCAATTTGACATCAGTGGTGGGTAAATTAATGGAAAGTATTCTCAGAGATAGTATTTATAATTATCTGAATAGACAGGATCTGATTAGGAGTAGCCAGCATGGATTTGTGAGAGGAAGGTCATGTTTGACAAACCTTATTGAATTTTTTGAAGATGTTACGAGAAATGTTGACGAGGGTAAGGCAGTGGATGTAGTCTATAAAGACTTCAGCAAGGCCTTTGACAAAGTTACACATGGAAGGTTAGTTAAGAAGGTTCAGTCGTTAGGTATTACTGCTGGCGTAATAAAATGGATTCAACAGTGGCTGGATGGAGGTGCCAGAGAGTAGTGGTGGATAATTGTTTATCGGGATGGAGGCCGGTGACTAGCGCGGTGCCTCAGGGATCTGCCCAATGTTGTTTGTAATATACATAAATGATCTGGATGAAGGGATGGTAAATTGGATTAGTAAGTACGCCGATGATACTAAGGTAGGAAGTGTTGTCGATAATGAGGTGGGTTTTCAAAGCTTGCAGGGAGATTTATGCCGGTTAGAAGAATGGGCTGAACGTTGGCAGATGGAGTTTAATGCTGATAAATGTGAGGTTCTACATTTTGGCAGGAATAATCCAAATAGAACATACAGGGTAAATGGTAGGGCATTGAGGAATGCAGTGGAACAGAGAGATCGAGGAATTACTGTGCATCGTTCCCTGAAGGTGGAGTCTAATGCAGAGAGGGTGGTGAAGAAGGCTTTTCGAACGCTGGCCTTTATAAATCAGAGCATTGTGTAAAGAAGTTGGGATGTAATGATAAAATTGTACATTTGTAATGCCAAATTTGGAATATTGTGTACAGTTCTGGCCACCGAATTATAGGAAAGATATCGATAAATTAGAGCGAGTGCAGAGACGATTTACTAGGATGTTACCTGGGTTTCAGCATCTGTTACAGAGAAAGGTTAAACAAGTTAGGTCTCTATTCATTCGAGGGTAGAAGGTTGAGGGGGGATTTGATCGAGGTATTTAAAATTTTGAGAGGGATAGATAGTGTTTACGTGAACAGGCTGTTTCCATTGAGAGTAGGGGAGATTCAAACGAGAGGATATGATTTGAGAGTTAGGGGGCAGAAGTTTAAGGGAAACACGAGGGGGTATTTCTTTACTCAGAGAGTGATAGCTGTGTGGAATGAGCTTCCTGTGGAAGTAGTAGAGGCCAGTTCAGTTGTGTCATTTAAGGTAAAATTGGACAAGTATTTTGACAGGAAAGGAGTGGAGGGTTATGGGCTGAGTGCGGGTAGGTGGGACTAGGTGAGATTAAGAGTTCGGCACGGACTAGGAGGGCCGTGATGGCCGGTTTCCGTGCTGTGATTGTTATATGGTTATAAGCATCTGTATCTTTCAGTCCCCGAATCACAAAGTTAATCATCCTCTGGAAAGTACCTGGGGCATTCTTCATCCCAAATAGACGAACATTATAAACATATAATCCAGATGGAGTTACCTTTATCTCTCTACCTTCATCCGTTAAAGGAATACACCAAGATCCTTTGAATAAATCAATCTTTGTAGGAACGTTGCTTTTCCCAATTTATCTAGACAATGATCTACTCTAGGAATTGGATATGCATCTGTTTTCGTTACAGCATCCACCTTCCTATGGTCCGTACAAAACTAATACTACCGCCTGGTTTTTGCACTATAACACAAGGTGAACTCCAATTCGAGTTAGAAGGTCGAATAATATTAGTCTCCAGCATATATTTATTTTCTTTCTCAGCAAGTTCATATTTTCCATGTTCGTTCCATACAGTTGTTGTTTAATGGGTTTGGCATCTCCAACATCTACATCATGTGAAGCTATGATAGTTCTTCTAGGATCATCTGGAAACAAATCCTTAAACTTAATAACTAATTGTTTCATTTGCTGCTTCTGCTCTGGCTGTAAACGTGCTAATTTCTCCTCAATATCTTTCAGAATGGTTGAGTTTGGTAACCTGACAGAAACAACGTTGGGTTTAGAATGGAATTCAGATGAATCATCTATTAAATCCCTAGTGCGATCAGACTCATTATTATTGGCCGCAACACTCATAGTAGCAGACTGTTCCTCAAATACGGCTTTATCATATTTATATGGCAAAGTTGTTTCGGCCTTCTACGATCTGGAGTTGTTTTCAAGTCATCCACATCATTGATTTGAGACACAATTTCATAAGGACCATGGAATCTAGCTTCTAAAGGATTCTCTTGCACTGGGAAAGGAACCAGCACCCTATCTCCAGGTTTAAATGTTCTATACCAGCTTCTTTATCGTACCAGGTTTTCATTTTCTCCTGAGCCAATTATAATTTTTCCCGAGCTAAGCTGCAAGCTTTATGTAATCTGTTTTTAAATTTCAAAACATAGTCTAACAAATTAATGTGTACCTCTTTATTAATCCATTGTTCTTTTAATAAGGCCAAATGTCCTCTAACTCTAAGCCGAAATGCAAGTTCAAATGGACTGAAACCTAATGATTCTTGTACCGATTCCCTTACTTCAAATAGAAGTAAGTATATACCAGCATCCCAATCACTTTGATTTTCCACACAATAAGCCTTAATCATATTCTTGATGGTAGCATAAAACCTCTCCGAGGTACCTTGCGATTCTGGATGGAATGCAGATGCAGTGATTTGCTTAGCTCCCAATTTATAATCTATCTGTTGAAACAATCCAGACATAAAGTTACTGCCTTGATCAGATTGTAACGTCTTAGGCCAACCCAAAATAATTAAATAATTTTGCAAGAGCCTTTGTTATAGTTTTAGCTGCTATATTCCTAAGGGGTACATTCTCTGGAAACCGAGACGCAGTGCATATGATAGTCAGCAAGTACTGAGATCCAGTTTTTGTTTTTCGTAATGGACCTACACGATATAAAATAATTTTAGAAGATGGTTCACTGAACGCTGGAGTAGGTTGTAATGGAGCCAATTTGTAATTTGATTTGGGTTACCCGCAATCTGACATCTATGGCACGTTCGACAATACTTCGCCACATCTTTTCTTAAACCATGTCAATAAAAATGTTTTAAAATTTTGTCCACAGTTTTCCTTACCCTTGGTGTCCATGTAAGGGCACTCTCTTAGCTAAAGTTAAAATCTCTTCACCACTTGCTGGAATTGTAGTTGGTCTCCACTTCCTCATCTACACTCCTTTTTCAAAATAATATCCTACTGGCACCTTCTCAATTTCGCAATCTGGTAGAGTTTGTACTTTTAATTTTATAATCTCAGTTTCTCTGCTCCGCTATGCTATCATCTCCTTCCGAGACAGAGACAAATCTTCATAGTCAGACTTACTCCAAGTATCTTGTTCAAACAATGTTGGTAAGAAAGTTTCTGACACATCCACAAAACTCGAATCCTGAGATTAACAGTCATGAGTAACAACCTCATTCTGCACATCAATCTTTTTAGCCATAGCTCGAGGTACAACACAGGAGGAATCTGTGTTTGAATTCATCCGTGGTTCCTCTGACTCTATTGTCGAATGCACTTCAGGAAAAAAAAACTTGTCCACCTGCCAAGTCATTACCTGACTATGAAGAATTATCATTCAAGGGTAAGCTAGGCTGTAGTCCTACTTTAACAAGTCCTGTAATTAACCCTGACTTTAAATTCACTTTATGCAAAAGTACAGGCATAAGGGCACTCCCAACGCGTCGATAATAATTCACCTCAACAGTATCAGACTCATCGTTAAACTTTAACTCACTGTCTAACATCAGTGATTGAGAAGCTCCATTATCCCTAAGGATTTTTATTAGCACCGGAGTAGATCCTTCATTCAAGGATACAAATCCCTCTGTTAAAAAATGATCATATCCCTTCCTAACTTGGTCAGACTCTACCAAAATTTCATTTCACCTGTGAATTTACAGGTGCTTCAGTAACGTGCACACAAGCATCTGGGACTGCTTCATATTATTTCTTTTTCAATCGGAAACAATTAGCTGTTACATGACAAGGTTTCTTACAATAATTACAAATGGGACCAAACTCTCTTTCCTTCACAGGCTTTACTTCCACCTTACCTCTGTCACTAACTTCTGATTTAATTTCCGGGTTATCTTGAATCTCTGTTCTATTTTTCTTTGTAAATGTCCTGCCCTGAGGAAATTTATTATTTTGGATTAATGCATACTCATCAGCTAATTTAGGACATTCCTGCAATGTAGCGAATTCTCTCTGATTTAAGTATGTCCTTACTTCATTAGGAATGCTCCTTTAAAATTCTTCCATTAAAGTCAGCTTCTTCAATTTATTATCATTCCTATTTACACTTTTAGAGGAAACCCAGCTCTCTAAACACACAGCTTTATCATAGGCAAGTTCCACATAATTTTTGTCCACAAATTCCTGAATCTTTCTCTATACGCTTCTGGGACTAACTCGTACGCCTTCAATATGTGCAGATTCACAGTAGCATAATCAAGTGCTTGCTCAGCAGTTAAACCTGTAAAAACCTGTTGTGCTTTGCCCTTAATTACATTCTGTATCAACATTGACCATTTCTCTTTCGGCCACCCTGAAATCAGAGCAATTGTTTCAAAATGTTGAAAATATTTTCCTACTTCTGTTTCACTAAATGGAGGGACCAAATTAATTTCTTGACTAACTAGAAACGTTTTTCTAGAACCAGGGAACTGACTCTCAGACTTTAATTCCGCGTTCTTAACTTCAAATTCCCTCTGTTTATTCACAGCTTCTAACCTACGTAATCCCAAATTAGCTTCCAACTGTTTCTTTTTATTTCCAGCTTCTAATCGACTTAGTCCCATGTTAGCTTGCATTTCCTTCTGCTTTAATTCAGCTTCTATTTTAAACTTTTCTAAAGCTATCTGTTCCAAATCTAATTTAATCTCTGCTTTACTCTCAGGAAACCGATCTAAAACCGATACATCAAACACACTCAACTCTCTACAGTGTTCCGTGATTTTTCTCTGAATTACAGGCTTTGCTGTATCTTTCAAAATAACTTTAAGTTCCAACCTGCTAGCAATCTCAACTACCAATTTTTTTTTCGTTTTCGCTAATAACTCTGCGCCTGGCGATTCCAGGAAGTCATCAATATTCATTGTTGCCGAATACCACTCACAAGCCAATCAAACAAAAGATTCGAGTATTCCCTTTTCCAAAACTACGATCAAAAATTAAACAAGCATTTAAACTCAAAAATGGCTCATTCCACGAGCCCCCAAATGTTATGATTTGGGGGCTCGTGAGGCAGATTTTTTTATAACAAATAAAACATTTATTAAACACTGCTAAAAAAGGACAAAAGTAAACAAGCGACTAATTTAACCAGAAGTCAGCTGCAATACGACAGCTCGAACAGTTCTTAAAGCGAGAAAAGCGAACTCGGTTCTTTAAAGTAGTATTGCAAAAAGAAGTCCAAAATGATTTACAGTCAGTTAAAGGAGATACCTTCCTTGAAATAATTTTTCTCTTTCGCGGCGTTACTGCGGATCGCAATCGATGTATGCTTTCATCAAAGGATTTACGATGAAGAAAGTGAAACGGCTTAAAGACACTGCCCTTTCCTTGGCGAAACTATGCATCCGACTCTTTCTGCTCTTTTGAGGAAGCCGGTGTTAACACGGACACATGTTCCTAAATCCTCGTGCGAAGATTAAATACTTCCCGAACTTCGAAGAACCTTTACTGTCCGGCTAGATTTTAACTGGTAGTGTTGTAGCAAAACTGCCGGCAATAATCTTTGACTTAAGACAGAAAGTAAAACTCCACTTTTAAACGAAACTGCGTTGGGAACAATTACGCCGAAATAACATCGAAATACGTAGCGAAACGGGAGTGTCTGGCGAATTCAACCACGGTCTGCCCCACTCCCCACCCCACCCCCCCATACACACACATACACACACACACACACACACACACACACACACACACACACACACACACACACGCACACACACACACACACGCACACACACACACATGCACACACACACACACACACACACACACACACACACACACACACACACACACACAGGGAAGGATTCAGCTTTTATACCCTGTTGAAACAAAAACATTAACATGGCCTCTCACTGTCGGGAAAATGACGTCACTGCACCATCACAAGACAATTACCTCATGTCCAGCATAGCCTCAGTCACATCATGATCACGTCTGAGTTACAAGATACCCACGAATACGTAACAAGAGGAAGAAAGAAACTCCAGAAGTTTAGAAAGCAAGGATCAGACTTGGCTTCAAATGAACATGTTAGCCAGGGAAGAACTGATGAATGGAAGTAGGAGAACTGGAAACGTCTGCAGAATGTATTCAGTAGGATGAAGATAAACCGCAAGATTTTCTACATGTAGAGGAAGAAATGACTGGACTGAGGATATCACTGGTCAGGGATAGGAAGTGAAACATCTGCCTGGATTTGGAGCACGTTGGGCAGGTGAAGATTTCAATTTAATATTCACCGGTGGGGGGGATCTTGAGGTTTGTGAGAAGAACGTTATATTAGCTTGTTGTGTGACATGTCGATGTTAAAATAAGTCGATATGCTGGAAAAAAACATAAGGCAGATAAGTTACTTTGTGTGGTCTGAACATGCCCCAGGTTTCAGTGGAAAGTGGGGAAAGAAATTGCTGTACCCTTGGCAAAGTGGGTTCTTTGTCAAAGGCTTTTCGAAAGTGCACATCAACAACAACCGTAGTTCTACCTTCGTCAACCACACATGTCACATCATCAGAAAAATCAAATGAAGTTTTTAAGACTTGACGTATCCCGCACAAGCATGCTGGTTTTCTCTTAGTCCATGGTTTTCCAAATACTCAGAAATCCTATCTATAACATCTAAAAATGGCTGGCTCCCTTCTCGAAACATGTATTATCATTAGGTTCTCATCAGTCCTCTAGGATCTTGGCTGTGGCTAAGGAGGACAAACATATATCTGAAAACACCCATCAATCTCTTTACTTGCCTTTTTCAAGAACCCGGGGAATCAGGACCTGGGACCTATTAAACTTAATGTTATGTAAGAGATGCAACACTACGTTCAGTTCTAAATGCCCTTGCACCTTAGTACTATCAACACTGATGTCCTCGTTCGCCACGTCCTTCCTGTTAAATACTGATGTAAAATACTCATTAATGACATTATCGATAACGTTTACATCCAAGGAAATTTCTCTTCACACCTTTTAATCATTGATGGATTCCACACTCACCCTGGTTCTCCTCTTCCTACTGATCTCTGTACAGATTGCCTTGGGATTTTCCTTAATTCTACCCGCTAAGGGCTTTTCATTGCCCCTTCTGGCTTTCCTGATTTCCTTTTTGACATCTTTCCGGCATCTTTGCAATCCCTCATGGTTCAGTTTGATTCTACCTTTCCAGGTTTTACATACTTCTGCTTTTCTTTCTTAACTGCATTCATGAGCTCCCTCAACACCCACGGTTTACTTACCTTGCGTGTCCTTCCTTCTGATGTGAACATGCCTGTTCTGTAACTCTGTGCAAATGGTCTTTAAAAACCCTCCATATGTCAAGTGTGGGTTTGCCCCAAAATAGTCTTTCCTAATTAACAATCCAGCTATAAATACTGCATTCTGCCTTCCAATTCGTCCTTCCGAAGTGAATCACTTCGTCCCTTTCCTGGTTGAACGTCATCTGCCACTTCTCAGCCGAGTTCTGCATTCTGTCCATGTCGTTTTGTAATCTCCGACAGATTTCTATGTTATCTATAATTCCACCAAACTGCACATGATTTCAAATACAATAACCAACGTTTCCGCTTTCTGGTCCAAATCGCTTAGAAAGCCACAAATAGTGTTTGGTCTCACAACAGATCTATGTACGACACGGCTGGTGACCAGCTTCCAGGGAGAAAACGATCTATGCACAACTACCCTCTCCCTTCCGTGGGTGTCATTTCTGAACTCACTTGCCAAATTTCAGTGGATAACATGGCTACTGACTTTCCGACGTTCAGACGGTCCGAAAGGTCATACCATGGTTAACCGCATCAAATTCCTTATTGAAATCCATTTATAATATATAAACATAGGATATCATCAATGTGCTTCTTCACATTGTCACAGCATTAAGCCAGCCTCGTGAGACAGGACCTGCCCCACACTGACTCCCCACAATCAGTTAATGTTTCTCCACATTCTGGTAAATCCTGATTATAATCATCCAATAGTTTGCCGACCACTAAAGTAAGACAAACTGGCCTATAGCTTTTAGAGTTATGCCCACTCCCTTTACTGAACAAAGGAAAAATATTTTCCACGCTCCTGTCCACTGAAATGACTTCTGCGTCCAGCGATAACGCAAAGATCATCGCCCAGGGCATAGCAATCTCTCCCCCACCCCACCCCCGCTTGGCGCCATGGCCTGAAGTATATCCAGACCACACAAGTGGATTTATTTGTCCCAATGATTTTCAAAAGTTCCAGCACATCATCTCTCGTATCCTAGATACGTTTTCGCACATCAGCTCGTTCAAAGCTGTGCTCAGAAACGTCAATACCTCCCTCACTGGTGAATAGAGAAATAAAATCTTGATTAAGGATTCATCCGACTTTCCCTGCCTATAGGAGCATGTTTCTTAGTGTTTTCCTGACCGGTCCTACCCTCACGTCAGTCATCTGCTTCTTCACATGCATCTACTATGTCCTGTGATTTTCCTTAATCCCACTGTATACTCTCTGCAGTCGTTTCTAGTTTTCCTTATTTCATTCTTCCCTTCGTCCCTGGCGTCCTATAATTCCACAGCCAAATCTGACCCTTGAATTCTAAACCTCAAGTAAGTTTCTTTCTTCTTCCTGACTAGATGTTCCACAACTCCGGTGAACCATGTTTCCTTCATTAACATCCTTTCCCTGTTTCAGTCGAACAAACCTATCCAGAACCCTAGGCAAGTGCTGCATGAAATACCTCCACATTTCCGTTGTGCATTTTCCAGGACGCATCCGTTCCCGATTTCATCTCAGAGAGGAGACAGGGAGGCTAGCTGTTTCCAATCCGGGTCCTCGCCAGGACAGTCCAACTCTCGTCCCATCCGGGGACGCAAGGGGCGCCTCAGAGGGTAGGGATGGAGATCCCTGCTGAGCGTTGGTGAACAGTAAGGGAGGGTGTCACGGAGATGAGGGTGTTCTGCAGAGGAAAAACAGTTGATGGACGCAAAGGCGCGTTGGCCAGGCAGATGGCACTATGGTATTGACAGAGCTGAGGTCAAGGATAGGGAAAAGAGTGTTCACAAAAACGGAAAGGGGTGGATGTTTCCGAGGGTCTTTCCAATGGTGCCTGAACAAGACAAGGATGTTCTCGGTTTAAGAACGCCGCCTAAAGCCTCACGATAGTTAAGATTTTTGTTTGATTCACTATGCCTCACACTCCCTCATTTCAGCCTCTCTCTCTCTCACTCTCTCAGCCCCCAGTCACCCTATCTATCTCCCCCAATCACTTGCTCTGCCGGCTGTCTCTAACCGTCTCGGCCCCACCCCGGCCAGACGCTCTCATAGTATCTCTCTCATCCCAGACAGTCTCCCGCGTCTATCTCCACCGCTGATGTCCTTCCCCAACTGTCTCTGCAAACAAGCCCCCATCTCTGTCCCTAATACCTTCCATCTCGTTTACTCTCTCTCTCTCCTCTCTCCGACTCTCTACCGTCCCAGTCCCTCTCATCACACAGAACTCTATCCTTCCAGGTTATCTCTTCACATTCCAATATTTCTCCTCATAAGAACATAATGAAAAGGGAGCAGTATGCCATCTGACCGGGCGAGACTGCTCCCCTATTCAGTAAGATCATGGCTGAACTGACCACGGACACATCTCCACTCACCTGCGTTTTCCAAATAACTCTTAATCTGCCTATTATGCAAAAATCTATTCAACCCTGTTTTAAATATATTTAATGCGATAGTCTTCATAGCTGACAGCTTAATTGGACATAGAATTCCACAGAATCACCACTCTTTGTAAAAGGCAGTACCACCTCACCTCAGTCCAAAATTTACTCTCCCTAGACTTGAGGCGGTCTGCTACTTCTAATGTCAGCTTCCAGTGGAAATTTCAACTTCTTGACTCTATCTTATCTGCCCTTTCATAAGTTTATATGTTTCTTTAAGATCTCCTCTCATCTTTCTGATTTCCCGCGTGTACAAGTGACTCAAGGACTGCCCCCCTTTGGCACCCTGCTTTGCAATGATTGCCAACAACAGAAACATCCATGTATCTAATGTCTCTGTTTTCTATAGGTTAACCAGTTCTTAATCATCACCCGGAACTCTATGCATCCTTATCTCATGGATAAGTCTTTTATGTGCCACCTTAGCGAACGCCTTCTGGAAATCCATATGATAATGGCCATTTGTTTCCCTCTATCCACTCCAAATAACGTCAGTCTCCTCAAGAAATTCTGCCCGAAAATTCTCAGCAAACTGCCACTCATCCGGCCTCCCCTGCCTGGGGATGGGTAATATTAGAGTATTGCAAGGGCTTTGAGTTAATCCTGCAATGGCATCACTATGGCAGGTTTAACGCTGAAGTCGTTTGGGGACGGGCGAGATTGTCTGATGGACAGTAGTCTAACATTTCATTTAATAGTGAGTTGATGGGGAGCTACGGATTTCACTAATTCTCCATGATTAGGGACTATATAGAATTCCTAGTCGGTATGTAATGGAGTTACTACTGTGACCCCTGTACTTGGTCCCTAATAGGTCACCCCTTGAGTTATGTAGTTTTCTCTATTCCAACACACTTCTCACAATAGTTCCCAATTATTTAGATTTAACAGAAGTTTTCGCTGCCAGTGGGACATGGAACAGTGAATGTGTGCACTGGAGAAGAGTTCCTCCGTTTTCTATTTGAGCCGAAACTCAGCTGCTATTCCCTCAGGGCCAGAATGACGCTGTCCGATAAAAATATTAGCCCGTTCTTATCTTCATGATGATTTGCTCAGTTTCTGTAACTGTCATGGAGATCTGGATACCTGAATACCGTAGCGCAATGGAGTGCAGTTCCTCGATTACAAATTTAGATCAGATTATCCAGGAATCTCCCCTCGGTTATGTCGACTTCTATTTGCTGGCACGACCAGTCTCCCCAGGCATTTCACCTATTTTGCCAGCTGTAGAGAGTCGCTGGACTTTCTGGTTTTTCGATTTTACTCAGCATTTAGTGACAAGCTGAAATAAGCTTTTCTAAGGGGTTATCAAGATACAATTCTTCGGAGGTACAACAAATAATGACATTTAGTTGACAGAGAATTTAATTGGCGTCGAAGCAATTACCAAGTCGTTTTTTTTTTCTATAACAGGTTTCATTAATCAGAAATTTCCCTATTCCGATTACAACCGATAAGGACAGTGGTTCTTTAGTAGGGACATTGTATATGCCTAATTCCTAATACTTCTATTGCCTTTTGCTAGTGCCACTTCACGATATTCAGTTTAAAAGATTGTGCTGCCTCTGGGCTGAGATTATAACTGTCTGCACTTCCAGTGGGTTGTTTCCTGCGAGGGAAATCACTGCGCTAGGTTCCCTAATATGTTTCAACGCGCAATAAACTCAGTAATAGACTCCAACTTCTGTTGTTGGCATTTAGTTACTTCTCCAAAGTCTCTGTGTTGCCAGGATCCTGCGAGAATGCTATATTTTGATCCGATCAACCAATCATTCGTTCCTTCAGAAGGACTCCAATTACTATCCCTTCTTTCCCCAATGAAGGGCCCAGAGCACTTGTGGCGCCTGAGGCGTAGAGGGAAATACTTTTCGAACAACTGGCCAGGAAATTCCAAAGGCGACCATGAACAATGCCTGGAAATCCCTAGGTAATGGTTTAAAACTCTGCCAAGCCTAGAACAACGAATTATGGAAGGCTAATGGCTTGCTTCGCCAATCAGATTGCGTACCGGTGCCGGGTTCCAGAGTTTAAGTATCAGGACATCCCATCCTATTATGCAAGGAGCCTGGACTCTGCATCAGTCCCTCCTCAGCTGCAGCTGTTGTTTCCGCTGCTCCAGACGGACACAATGCCGCGACACCCCAAACAACTCAGCAGACATTTCTATTATTCCATATCATCTGGATTCCAAATGGGGGAGGGGTTTGTGGTTTGCTATTGTAGGAAGATTCCGGCGACTGAGGAATGGTGGCACCTCGGCCTTCTCCGGGATTTTTTCTTTATTTTTCTAAGTTTAACATTTTGAGGCTGCTGTCGTTTAACCACCTCTTCCCATTTGATAAACATCACATACCCTAAATCATAGTTAGAGGCTCCACCCCTAGCTTGAGTTTCATCTTGCCAGTTATTAATCTTTTTAGGCAATAGGATCCGCTGCAAAGCTAATCCCCAGAACTCCATCCAGAGAGATTACAAGACACAGTTGCAGAGTACCTGCTATCTACCATTTCCAAACAGACCCTGTCCGCGTGGGCCGCGGTGGTAGCCAACGTGTCCCCTGAGAGTTATCTCATTTGTTCAATATCGAATTTCTTTCGCATTAGGGTCAGAGCATCGGTGGTTCTGGATTGAAGAAATGATTCTTTGTCGTTACTCATTTTCTTCCGCCAGTTACTGTTGAGTTAATCCTTTAACAACACAACTTCCAAGTTTCCTTATTGGTAACTCTAATAAGTGATATTCATAATTTATTTACAATTCCTTCACCCCAGTGTTCGGCCAACCATCTATCTCTCGTCCCTTTTGTTCTAAATTGTTATAATTGTTCTCACCCGAACCCCTCGTGGCTCTACTCCTGTTCCCGTCTTGTTTCTACACTCGAATACACCGGAGGTGTGGTTTTTCACCGGCTGGTATGAAACAGATCCGGCACCTGCATACAGTCTCGCCAACCCCTCTTCCTCGATCGAGTCTTAAGCATGAGTTCACCCTCGTCCGGTCTTGACTTCTAACTTTCAAGCAAGTCTCACGAAAGGGCTCTCTCGGAATAGAGTATCACAGGGTTCCCACGTTTGTCACCAATTTTCTGTCGTACAATTTATCTTGCTGTGCCCTATTTTACTGTAAGATACTGCCCCGTTATCAAGCAGAAATAAAACACGGACTTCGGTTTACGGAAAGACGTTTCAAGCCCCTGTCAATGTCATGTTAGATCTTAGATTTATACAGTAAATTTTGGGCAATAGCCAACAGCTAAACGTACTTGATCAGCGATTTCCAAAAGCACTTGCTTGGTATAGCCAGTCCAGAAATGTTTCCAACTTCACACAAAATTAACACCGCACGTCCACATTCATTTTCCATATTAGCCAGACAGACTCTGACAACGGTTAACAATACGTCACTTCTGGCCTGAGACTGAAAAGGCTGCACGTTACTTTGTGTCTGTGTGGAACGTCAGCATTATTGGGATAACTCATTATTAGCATGAAGGTGATCACAGTGAATAGCGGTGCTGGCTGGAAGGGCCGAATGGCCTACTTCTGCCCCTTTTGTCTATTGTATTCGTTCGAACTCAATATGAATGTATACATTTCAGAATTAGTGTATGGGAACAAAGCGTAAGGTCTTTAAACGTGTTTCTTGTCGTTCCCCATGTTCGACATCATTACTGTTAAGGGCCAGTGCTGCAAACCTGCTCTAGCAAGGGCAACCTATATTTACTGTATGGAAATACTGTCAGGCCGATAGGAAATGTGTCCCAATGTGTTGTCAAATTAGAGCGAAGTTGTGCCGAAGCGGAACTATTTCTCATTCATACTGTGGACTTCGATGTGCTGAAACTAGAGAGCTTCAGCCAGACAGAAAAAATACAACAGCCTCCCAGAAATATGCCACGTAAATGCGAACATTAAATTAAGGGAAAACACCGTACAAGGGAGAAAGAGAATGGAATTTGAATGCCCGGTTCGGCAGCCACGACCAGCACACCGCAAAAGTTTAGGAATTACGTACTTCGAGAATGGATACACGTGCTTTCACAATTGGACACCCGGGTGATTTAATCTGCAAGGTAAACTACATTGCTACGGGAGGGACTTAATCAAACACCGTAATCAATAACGGGAAAGGAGAATCTTTTGCTGAATGAAAGGCAATGCAGTCCTGCTGGGAACAGATGTAATGACTGCGAACAACAGTTTCAGGCAGTTTAATTTACGACAATCCTTGTGGTTCAGGTGTGAGATTACCTTGATTTTGGAACATTATTTGACGCGTTCATCGGAGCGGTACAGACTTCTAAATAAAATCAAAACGATGGTAGCGGTAGAGAGCAGAAGAACTTTAAACTTTAATCGTTTGTGTCACTGCATAGATAAATGCATTTGTGTAGCTGCGAAAATTCTGAATCACAGAACCCGCAAAATGTGCCTGGAAAAGCCGAATAGACATTTCCAGGTCTGTGTCGAGGCATCGCATGAGAATGAAGACCAGAGTGGCTGCCGCCCAACAGAGAAGGAAACAAGCCGACAGGGTGAAGAGCAGAATGATGGATTGTCTCTGACTCTCCATCTCCGGATCTCGATGTTTCCCGAAATGTTCACGTCCATTGAGTCCGCTGCGGACTCTGCTCGCCGCCAGTATCTGTCTGACGGTCAGACGATTGAGGGTCAATATGAGGAAGAAAGGAAGTAGCGGATTCAACAGACGATCCACCCAATAAAACACTTCAAACGATTCTGAGAAAGGAAGTCCGAGTCTTCCGAAACTGACCCAATTACCTGTCACCATCAACTTTTTTCTTTCCATATAAATAAGATACAATGGGAATTTTTACACACAATTTGATGGATACTGTGCCAATCCATAAAATCCCTAGTTTTTGAGGATTCATAATTTTGTTTTAAATTTAGAGATGCATATGGCCGCAAAGTGATCGATTATAAACGCGACAGTAAACCAGACGGAACAGTCAACAGCCACGTGACAACGGACGTAGTGGACAAGGCAGAACGGAGCCTTGTCCTGGACACTGTAAAGTCCGTGTGCTGGACCCATCTTGTAGAACAGGTCTTCAATAATCACCACCTGTAGATCCGTCGCCACCATCGCCACCAGTTAACGCGTAACACTTTTGGAGAGACCGCAGTTTCCTCGGCAGAGAATTACTATTGCCACAAAGTTAATTGCAGTGTGACATGAAAATACCAAACACAAGACTTTAAAAAGAAAATATCAAACCGCAGTTTTTGTAGAAATACAAGCATCTCTTGTTCGTTTGAAATAAAATGCATCGTTCATCTCTATCACTGGAAGTGAAAATATGCCTCAGCAAATTAAAGACGGTTGTTTAAGATATGTGTTAGCTAGGGACGGAGTAGCGTTCGACTGAGGGAGAAAGTGATAGTGGAGAGGTGGGCTGGGGACGGGCTGAGGAAACAGTGAAAGGGGGATAGAGAGTGGGGTTACGGCGTGGCGTGGATTGAGAAAATTGAGGGCGACGGGTGTACGAGGGAGACTGTTGTCTGTAAGTGATAAGAGAAAGGCTGAGAGAAGCGACATTCGGTCAGAGAGACTGGGGAACGTGAGCTTGACAGGGGTAGGAGAAAGAGAGTGTGGGAGGGAGATAATAGGGTGAAGGTCGGGTTAGTAAGGGTCTAGGGAGAGAGGGAGTGAGGGGGTGAGAGAGACTGGTGTATGAGAGAGACAAGGACTGAAACAAGTACTGAGGTAAGAGGCAGGTACTGGAAAGAGAGTCTGGGCTAGGGAAAATGGGAAGATACTGACAATGGAAGAAAAGTACAGGAAGGGAGATTGTTGAGGGAGCGAGACAGGCAATAAGACCAACGGAAGCGAAGAAAAGCTTGAGAGGGAAATGCAGGCGAAAGGAAGATTGGGGGAGGGTACATCAGAGACATCAAACGGAGCGATACTGCGATACCTTGGGGTGGTGAGACAGAGAGGGAGGGAGGGAGGGAGAGAGAGAGGGAGAGAGGGAGAGAGACAAGGAACAGTGCAAGAAATGGGTAAGTGATTGGTCGAGCACTGAGGTTGGGTGAGAGAGAGACTGGGTAGAAAACGAGTGTGGAAAGAGGGAGATTTGAGGAAAGAAAGACGAGGGAGAGTCAGAATCGGGGTGAGAAAGACTGCAGAGGAAAGTGGAGAAGAAAGTCGGGACAGAGGCCGGTGAGATACGAACTAGCAATGGGGAGAAAAAGATCAGGCGAGTGGGAGCTTGGGAGGAGAGAGAAGCCGGGGTGATGAGAGAGATTTCGGAGGGGTAGAGAGTGGAACAGCATAGAGACGGACAGAGAGAGGGGAGCTGGAAAAGAAAGCCTGTGAAGAGAGGCAGTGCATTTTGTGTGCAGCAGGGTGGTGGAGAGGGAAACTGGGCTGTACGGAGAGACATTGGGAAGAGAAAGAGACCGGGGCTGGGCAGAGAGAGTCGCGGTACATCAAAATGTCGGGGCGGGTACGTCAGGGATGAGAGCTTGTAGGGAAGTCTCTGTCAAAATGCAGAAATATATACCGTGTGGAGCTTGAGGGCTTTCCATCACGAATAGCGATCTGGGACTGCAGTGCCACCATTGTAAAGTTCTGCTGAAATAACCAATCTGTACCGTCTTGGTGCCTTCTCCCCTTGACCCCACTCCGTCCAAACGGCATTCACGGTCTCCCTCCCTCCCTCCGAACATTATTCGCCACCATCACACTCCCTCTGGTTGATATCCAACCTCCCTCCCTGTGGATGAATTTTCAGAATATAAAGTTTGCAGAGCTGCATGTTGCTTTAGCTTTTTGACATTCTGGACTTCTGTGTTTTGCACTTAAGAATATCGTTCTTGTCAGTTCTACTCCTCAGAACAATAACACGGCGGCACAAATAAGTGTAAACCGAGGAACAGCAAATCATGAAAGTAGACATTGTGAACAAATCCCATTGTTCTGCTGAAGGTTAACACATTCCCTGCTAGTCGGTTCAACGAGAAGCATTTTACCCGAACATCAGAGTTCCACACATGTGGACTCTCCGTCACATCATTCTGAAATTAAAAAAATCCAATTAAACTTTATTTTTAACGTTTCTCACAATTTACCTTAGTCGAGCGGGATCCCAACAAAACAGAGACGAAGGATGGAGTAAGTGAGGGTCGCAAAGGCAATTTGTGTTCGCCACCCGTTGCGTGATCCGCTTTGAGCTTCCCCGACCCTGGCCCATGTCCGGGTGGAAAGGACGGGATCGGCAAGACGACGTAGGTAAGACTGCAGCATTATGTGAAGTATTGTGTGGAGTAAGCAAGTTAGGGTGGGAATCCTAGTCGCACCCAATATGTTATTGGATTAGCAAATACAACCAATAGGTATAAGTAACACTTTAACACTGTCCTTTTTCCTTTGCAGGACTAGGTAAGCAGATTGAAGTAGGATGATAATTAGTGACAGTGAAGTAATGAGTGGAGAAATTTCCCTGTAAGAAAATGATGAAAACCAGGTAAGTAGATTGAAGGTAGATGGGAAGTAATGATAGTAAAGTTGATGTGAGAAATTCGGGGAGTGTTTTCTCTGTAAAGGTAAAGTAGAAATAGGGAGAGAAGCTCCAGAAGGTTGAACGTGTAAAGAAATCCCTGGGAGAACCGCTGGTGCCGACAATGTCTTCTGCTGATAAGGTCTGGCGGGAAGCTGGGTATGTTGGTCATGTGATTCCTCTTACGAATGACGCTTGTGGTTGTACTCAAGGACGGCGGCTCTATGGGCGTCTTATGTGCTTATGAAAATAATATAACATGGAGCAGGAGGGGGACAATTTCGAGACATATAATTAGACTGCCTAACCACCCTTATAATCAGCGACAGCTTATTCCAGCATGGAACATTTGATGCATTTCCATTGCACCGCCCGACACAATGAGACATTTCAGCCGAGCAATCACCAAGAGGTACTTCCCGTGTTTAACAGAGCAGAAACTCTTTCTTTAATCCGACGCATCTTTGACGGTCCAGAGGGCAGAGTTTCAGACGTGATTTTGAGTGAAGAACAGAATGAGTGATTTAAATTGCCAAACTCAACTCGCATGTCACAAGAGCTATCAAACGCCCTCCTACTCCTGAACGACTTGATCCCGTGCTTCAGACTACAGGAGTTAAACTCCACATAGTGTATAACTCTGCCTCATATCACTGATACTCTGGAACTTCATTCCTTCAGGCTGGTTGTACAATACTTCCTTCGTCATCGTTAAAACAAAGTTTGACCTGTTTACTTCCCCTGCTTTGTCTGAGCACATCGTAATATAGTTGCTTTCGCAGGTACCTTCCTCCTTGTGGGCGGTATACACAAATCACATGGGTCGTGTACATTCGGCCCCACCAGACGAAGACCGATGCTATTCTACCCTCCATATGGCAACAGATTGTTTTTACCGGATGCAGTGTAAGGCATCAGGCTTGTCATAAAATAACTTTTGGATCAGGAAGTGCTGCTACCAACCTGTAGATTCTGTAATTTTCCCTATATTACCAGTTCAGAAACCAGGTCGTGATAATGAGTAAGGATTTTTACAAGAGCTAAGGGCTATTTACAACATATTTGTACCTCTTCCTCCCGTCGTTGACAATACTGACGTTAACCTCTCGGTATTCCTGCCACATCTGAATGTTATTCTCTTATAGACCCTGTTCTGCCCTTTTATCCATCCCAGTGCATAAGGATAGTCAGTATTTGTTCGTTTTTGCTTACAGTGGTAGACAGTGACCTTTGTCCAGGTTGAATCTTGAGTATACTGAGAGACCCTCGTTTTATGCCGCAGCAGTCATACGGGATTTAAGCGCTCTCCAGTTGCCAGAGTAAAGTATAATTTTATAAAGTGCCGATTATCTACTTATTGTCTCTCCCAGCCGACATCATTGTGAAAAAAGACTTTGTTGCTTTATGCACAAACCATGCTGAAAATGGACAAAATGTATCCCTCAATAAACATCAGCTTTTTCTGCCCGCTCTACAGTATTTGGGACACATGGTTTCTAAAGGAACTGAACCACTTTCCGAAGAACAAATTGCAGCTTTTATTAATGAGCCACCTCCCCGCACCGGAACTGAAATGCTGCCCGTTTTGGAACGGTCGATTACTGTAGTCATTGGATTTCTGAATATCGAATGATGGAGGCTCCTCTTCGACAACCCTCATTACCGAGCATGTCCGCCGGAATACAGTGAACTCAGGAAATGAACACAGCCTTTAATGCTCTCAACACCGCTTTGTCAGCCTCCCCTGCTTTGGGCATATCTGACTATCCAGATCCTTTCCAATTATTCGTCAATGTTCAGCAAGGGTTTGCTAGTGGCAATGTATCACAACGGCCTGGGGGCCTCAGACGACCCAATGTATAATATACTCTATAATTAAAATCAGGTGTAAAAGTTGTGCCTGTTTGTCTAAGATATGTCGCCAACAACAGAACAACTGTCAACAACAGAAGGACATGTGCTGTTTTCAGACAACAAAGTTAATCCCTGGTCATTAACATCTCCGGAATGCAATAGTTTCTCATTTAATCATGCCAGACAGTGATGGCGTAGTTATTAAGCCACTCAATCTGATTGGGAGTGCAAGTGGCCAAGACTGGAATGAAGTATCGTGGGATTCAGACTGTTATTGTGTTCACGGGCTGGCCGGAGATGGGCATAATCCTTACATATCATCGGAGATATTATTTAGGACAAAGAATTGAGTTACTAAAAACTGACGTAAATCTATTCTGCGGTCGAAACGCTACAGGTCGTGTTACCGATTATATGGGTCAAACCCCGGTCCAGAATAATCACCGGTGTTGCATAACGCTGATCGGTTGCTGGACAGATAACAGTGAGACGGAACTGGAACTGCAACAGAGTGAGTAATGATCGGTCAGAAAGCTGTACCACAGCTCTGAAAGTAATTCTGCGATATTTCTATTTGTGGCTTGGCGCATCAGATAATCAATGTGAAAGATACAGTGTTGAATGATTATACAGACACGAAGTATTTACTTTATTAAGGAGAATACGGTAACATACAGCGATGAATGGTAAGCACAGATGCCTCAATTAATAATTAAAATTTTAACCAAACCTTCCTTATCAGCTGAGTGTTTCCAGTAAGTACTGATTTTAATTCAGGTTGCTAGTGTTTTTTTTTATATCGATTTAAGATTACGGAGAGCTTAATTAGTTTCAGAGAAGGTTCAGAGAAAGACAGAAAAACAGAGAGCGAGAGAGAGAGAGAGAGAGAGAGAGAGAGAGAGAGAGAAGCGCGAACAAACAAAAGGCCGACATTTTTTTTTTTCCGTTGCTCCAGAAGTTCTTTATATTTCTGCCTACTTTTTTGTTATCAGTGTAAATATTTTTTACGAAGTACTGCAGTGAGACTGGTTTCTGGTTTCTGTCAGATCGGGACTGGACTTGCAGATTGAGAGAGAGACAGAGAACAGAATTTGATGTAAGGAAACACAGGACCTTGAGATGCGATCGAGGGAAAAGATGCGCACGGACAAAAAAGGAGCATTCTAGAGACGGAGCCGGAGCTGAAAAAAAACACGGTATGCTTCAATCCGCTAATATTTCCTCTTACTGTGAAACTGACCAATCTAAAGTGGTGTTTGGCGGAGGAGAAGAGAATTGCGGGAGGTTCTGGTGGAATCGAGGGCATCGTGAGAGTGTTTGGGAGTAAAACACAGTGAGCACTAAAAGGAAGAGTAACAAGCAGCGGACATGGTGGAGAAAAGGGAGTGGATCCATCCTGACTGAACAATCCCTGAGTGAAACGCTGCCAGCATCACCAGAACCAAGAATGAAATCTCATGGAGAGAATGAAAATAAAACGGGCGGGACCTTACTGGACCGTCCCTGGTTGTTCAAGTGTTGTACAAGGTCTGGGTGAATTACCTATTTGAGAGGAATCTGAGGAAGGACAATTTTTATCTGTACGTGGTAGACAGCGAGGAAAATATATTACCACTATATCAATCGCTCGGTTGTCAGCCGTGTATATATATCGGCAGTACATATAGGCAAGTGGATAGCTTATGGAGGAAACATGGCCCTTGGCTTAATTCTACTGCAGAAATAAGCTGGTCGCTCTATGATTTAACGAATGTGTTTAACAGTTTCAGCGGGTATTTCACCGCGTTTTTCAGCTCCTCTCTGAACTTGCTCTGAGTCACGGCGTAAATACATGTGTTGGTGCTGGAACTGAGGATCTGCAGCATCGTCGCCGTGGATTCTATGATATAAATCGAATCCGTGTAACGATTGATGTTTGCAATCCATCGATAGATATCGAAAACCAGTCGTGTCAACCACAGAAATATAAAACTACCGGTTATGCTGAACAGTAAAACGACCGATTTCCTTCGGTTCTCCATCTCCGGGTCCTTGTCAATCTTTCCGTTGCTGCGGACCCGGAGCCCCATCCGGACTCTATTGGCGGAAAAGATCCGTCTCACTGTCAGAGCATTGAACAATAAAATCAGAACAAACGGGAGACCCGGCATGAAAATGCGATGAATCGTCTCAAATGCGGCCCACGAGGGGGACGTATAAAAACTCTCTTTGGTAAAACAGCCATAGAAAACTCCGTTAATTATCTCCGAAGGCTCTAATGTAAAGTAAAAAGGGATACATTCCAAACAGCTCAGAACACTCACTGCCCCGATAACCACACCCGCAGTTCTTTCGGTGCAATATTTTGTTTTTAGCGTTTCACAACAAATGGCCACAAATCTGTCACAGGTGAACGCGACTGTCAGCCAGACAGAGACCCCGGTGCTGGCTAAAAGCAGGCAACGAACTCCCCTGCAAACGGGTGTCCAATAGAGGAAAGAAAATCTAAAATATATCAAAACCGTCCACTTCAGCAGAGGGTCAGAGACAACGACGAGGAGATCGGCCGCTGCCATTCCCAGCAGGTAGCGAGTGACACATTTGGAGAGACCGCACTTTCCTCGGGACAGGATCACAATCGCCACTAGGTTTACTGAAAGAGAGAGTGTAGAGAACAGAGAAATCCCTGACTAGTAAGTGGAATAGAGCCGCAGTGTGATAGAATCAAATTAGGTCTTGTGTTTTTGTTTCTGCCTCGAAGGGTGAATACTGGACCCAGTTTATATGAAGCAACTGACAATGTGCATTCTCCGCGTAACTGAGTTGCCAAGATTTGCCAAGAGTTTATAAATGGTTTAATTCTGGGTGCATTCTCAAACCGGAGAGAGGACAGCTGCTTAAATACTTTCTCGGCCGCAGTACGGGATGGACATTCATTATCAGCATAACTGGCTCTGACCAGCGCAGGAATGAAATGAAATCCACATCTGCAGTTCCCTCTGCTCACCCAGTCATGCAATTCCTGTGGACAGAAAGAAAGACAACTGGTTCCCTCAGAAGCAATAGAGCCCGGTCTCCTCCTTACAGACATTTCAATTCACAATTACCTCATGACATCGAGGCAGCGAAAAGGCAGCATCTAGGCTTCAATACGCAACGCCTCCCGCTACGAAAGCAATGCGATTAACATTATCAGCGCCTTCCGCTGTGGAAAGAATTACCCAGCGAATCGCTTCAGGACATCAGAATTAACTCTCAGTTTCTGCCGTTTGCTGGTGTGTCAGTGGCTTACCGGGAATTCCAGCGGCTGAAATAACCGGGTAGTAAATGTCTTCTATCCGCCAGATTACTGGATACCCCATCTGAGTGACACAGTGAACGCTTTTGCTCTGAATTCCACAGCTCGCAAGACATTCTGGACTGACGAACTGCAACAGGCTCTGATTTATACAGGGGATCGATCTCCAGTGACAAGGTCCCAAACTCTCCCATTGTTATTGAACAAATTAATTACATCACCGGTAGCGTCTCAGGTGCACATGCTGTGGGCATGTAACATGATCACGTCAATGTCATTGGTATTACCTCAGTCAGATCCCTCTGTGTAATGCGACCGAAACGGGCAATGAGACCAGTGAGTGAGCAATGAGCGGCTGTATTCACACCGTTCCACAGTTGTATTGGCAGCGGTCACGACTGTTCCAGTTTTCCGAACTCAAACTTACTCTGTGTCTCTCTTTCCACAAGCAATCCGGAATCGATGTGTCCAGCATTTCCGGCAATTTTCACTGTCACGCCTGCTGTTTCATCTGCAAATAGATCAGTGTGCTCTGCATCCGGGGACATATGAATACTCTCTCAGTCTCCTCCTGCAAACTTTCAGTTAATGTCATTCTTTTTTTTTTAAATTCAGCAGCTGCACTTCGGCCGCACAGGCACCAAATGCATCCCAACCCGCTCCACTACGTGCCACCAAATATAAAACATACCCTTTGTGCACACAGACACGCTGTGCAGTTCTCTGTCAGCCCTGGACGGCATCGATGTTTACGTCATTTTGTTCAGCTTCCCGGTATAATGTTTATTTCCGATTCCTTCATCCTTCATCTTCAGATCTGTCCAGGGTATCCTACATCTTAAATTATCTTCTCCACATCTGTAGTATCTGTGTGCGTGTGTGTGTGTGTGTGTATGTGTGTGTGTGTGTGTGTGTGTGTGTGTGTGTGTGTGTGTGTGTGTGTGTGTGTGTGTGTGTGTGTGTGTGTGTGTGTGTGTGTGTATGTGTAAATTTGTATGTATGTCTGTCTGTCTGGCTGTATGTGTAAGAGTGTGCGTGTAGATGACATGATTGTGTATGTATGTTTCTACGTGTTTGTGTGTGTGAGTGTGCATATACACAGTATGTGTGGGAATGTTGGTTTGTATATATCTGTATGTGTGCATGATTGTGTTTGTGAGTGTGATGAGTGTGTGTGTGTGTGTGTGTGTGTGTGCGTGTGTACGGGTATATACTGTATGTGTTTGGGTTAGTGAGTATGATGAGTGTGTGTGTGGGTTTGTGTATGTGTCTGTCTGTGTGTGGATGTGTGTATCTGCGTGCATGTGTTTGTGTGTTTGTGTATGTATGTACGTACAGTGTACGTATACGTAATATATATGTATAACATTTCCTATGCGTGCTGTGGGTTTTAAAACGGTGCTGCCGACAAGTCCGCTGTTTAATCCACCTGGGGATCAGTTCGATGCTGAAATACTGTGCCGTTCAATTAGCTATCGGAATATATTGGGCTGATCAGACTCCCATTCTCTGCCCTGTGATTTACGAGCACACCCATCAACACGTTTGTCTCTGGTGTAAATAGCGGCATGATTTAATAGAGTATTTTCTGCCATGTACAGATTGCATTGCGATTTCATGTCATGGTTTAACATAAAAATGCCCGCGACCTTTGTATTACTTAGGCAATGCCCTGCAGAAATGCACGCAGGACTGCCAAATAAGGCCACATCATCACATAAAACCATGTTAAAAACCATTTAAAACACACACACAGACACAGACACACACACACACACACACACACACACACACACACACACACACACACACACACACACACACAGGTGCAGGCAAATAAACGCGAGTGTATGTGTTAAATTATCTGCCGATCATCCTCTCCATGCTTTCCCGTCCCACTCCGACCGCGTTAAACAAAGTACTGATTGGTTGAGTCAACGCGATGATGACGGGAGAGGAGAAACAATAGTGTCATTGAAACAGCCGCAGTGCAAAGTTGCCGATACAAAAGATATTCGTAGCAGAATGACACAAAAAACAGTAAATTGAGTTAACAGAGAGCAATAGCAGAATCTGCCGGATAGCAAAGGATGAATCATGCAATACGTTTCAAGGTGAAAATGAAGAGAGCGTTGATATTCAGTTCACCTGAAATGCAGAATTAGTGAGAGAGAGAGAGCGACAGCAGAGGAGGGACAATCGACAATCGGGAGACATTCAGTCGGATAATACGAGAGCGTGTGCTTCATTCTCCAACTGCTGGTCGAGGGCACAGTGTGCGAGGGGTGGCTCATTCGGCACCCACCGGTCTCCGGTGCACTGTAGGAATGTGGGGTTCATTTCGTAGATATCAGTCCCTGGTACAGTCTGAGTATGGGGGTGAGGTTCTTATGATCTCACTCTCTGGTTCAGATTAAGGGTGTGCATTTCATTTTGTACATCGTACTTTTTCAATCTTAGTAAGGGTCTGGGAGTGAAAGCAACGCGGAAGGGAGGTCGTTTTCCTTTTCTTTAACTGATCGGGAAAAAGAGGCTGTACTGCGCAGGCGCGGGACGTAGCGCGCCTAGGTTGAAAAGGAAGAACGCCATATACAGCGACCATCGTCCTAGCGGCCATTGTTTCTATGGTTAAAGGCAAAACGAATAAGAATAAGGAACCTTGGTTCTCGAGGGATATTGGAACTCTGATAAGAATTAGAAGAGAGAGAGATGCATAAAATATATAGGCGATAAGGAGGAAACAAGATGCTTGAGGAGTATAAGAGAGTACGAAAATACTTAAGAAAGAAATCAAGAGGGCAAAAAAAAAGACATGAGGTTGCTTTGGCAGTCAGGCTGAAGGATAACCCTAAGAGCTTCTGCAGGTATGTTAAGAGCAAAAGAATAGTCAGGGAGAAAATTAATCCTCTTGAAGATCAGAGTGGTCGGCTATGTACGGAACCAAAAGAAATGGGAGAGATATTATGTGGGTTTTTTGCATCTGTATTTACTAAGGAAACTTTTATGGATTCTATGGAAGCAATGCAAACCAGTAGGGAGTTCATGGAACTTATACAGATTAAAGAGGAGGATGTGCTTGCTGACTTGTGGCAAATCAGAGTAGATAAATCCCCAGGACCTGACAAGGTATTCCCTCGGACCTTGACGGAGACGAGTGTTGAAATTTCAGGGGCCCTCGCATAAATATTTAAAATGCCGATATCCACGTGTCAGTTGCCGGATGATTGGAGGATAGCTCATCTAGTTCCGCTGTTTAAAAAAGGCTCAAAAAGAAAGCCGGGAAGATATAGGCTGGTATGTTTGACATCGGTAGTAGGTAAATTATTGGAAAAAAGTACTAAGGGATAGGATCTACAATTATTTGATTAGACAGAGACTTAATAGCAACAGTCAGCATGGCGTTGTGCGTGGTAGATCATGTTTAACCAGTCTATTAGAGTTTTTCGAGGAAGTTAGCAAAAAAGTGGATGAAGGGAAGGCATTGGATGTTGTATACGTGTACCAGTCAGGCCTTTGACAAGGTGGGGCATGGGAGATTAGTTATGAAGATTGAGTCGCTAGGTATAAATGGAGAGGTAGTAAATTAGACATTGGCTCAATGGAAGAAACCAGAGAGTGGTAGTGGAGGATTGCTACTCTGAGTGGAGGCTTGTGACTAGTGGTGTGCCACAGGAATCAGTGCTGGGTCCATTGTTATTTGTCATCTATATCAATGATCTGGAAAACAATGTGGGAAATTGGATCAGCAAATTTGCCGATGATACAAAGACTGGAGGTGTAGTGGACATTGAGGAATGTTTTCAAAGCTTGCAGAGGGACTTGGACCAGTTGGAGGAATGGACAGAAAAGTGGCAGATGGAGTTTAATGCGGACAAGTGTGAGGTATTGCACTTCGGAAGATCAAACCGAGGTAGAACATACTAGTTAAGTGGTAGGACAGAGAGGAGTGCAGTAGAACAGTCGAATCTGAGAATACAGATACATAATTCCCTAAAAGTGGCGCCACAAGTAGATAGGGTTGTCAAGAGAGCATGTGGAATATTGGCCTTTATAAATCAAATTAATGAGTGTCAGATTTGGAATGTAATTATGAGGTTGTATAAGACATTTGTGAGACCAAATTTGGAGTACTGTGTGCAGTTTTGGTCACCGAATTACAAGAAGGATATTAATAAGGTTGAACGCGTGCAGAGAATGCTTAAAAGGATGTTGCCAGGACTTGAGAAACTGAGTTACAGAGAAAGGTTGAAAAGGTTAGGACTATTTTTTTTCCCCCTGGAGCGTAGGAGAATGATTGATAGAGTCATTGATTCATTGATTGATTCATAGAATCATTGATTGATGATTTGAAAGAGGTGTATAAAATTATGCTGGGTACAGATAGAGTGAATGCAAGAAGGCTTTTTCCACTGAGGCCAGGGGAGAAAAAAAAACAGAGGTCATGCGTTAAAGGTGAAGGGGGAAAAGTTTAAAGGGAACAATGGGGGGGGCTTCTTCACACAGAGAGTGGTGGGAGGGGGGAATGAGCTGCCAGAAGAAGTGGTGAATGCGTGCTCACTTTCAACATTTAAGAAACATTTGGACATATACATGAATGTCATGGGTTTGGAGGGATATGGCCCAGGTGCAAGTCAGTGTGACTAGGCAAAAAAAAAAAAAGTTTCGGCAGTTGCAAGAAGGGCAAAAAGGCCTGTTTCTGTGCTATAATGTCCTATGGTTCAATGGTTCTATACCAGTCATTGTTAAACTCTGAGAGTGTGAGATGCATTCTGTATCTGTCAGTCTCTGCTTCAGTGTGAGGGTGTGGAATTCATTCTGTATCTTTCGGTCTCTGCTTCAGTGTGAGAGTGTGCTTTTTATTCTGTATCTGTCAGTCTCTGCTACAGTGTGAGAGTGTGGGTCTCATTCTGTATCTGTCAGTCTCTGCTACAGTGTGAGGGTGTGGGTTTCATTCTCTATCTGTCGGTCTCTGCTTCAGTGTGAGAGTATGCTTTTTATTCTGTATCTGTCAGTCTCTGCTACAGTGTGAGAGTGTGGGTCTCATTCTGTATCTGTCGGTCTGTGCTACAGTGTGAGAGTGTGGGTTTCATTCTGTATCTGTCAGTCTCTGCTTCAGTGTGAGAGTGTGGGTTTCATTCCGTTTCTGTCAGTCTCTGGTACAGTGTGAGAGTGTGGGTTTCATTCTGTATCTGTCTGTCTGCTACAGTGTGAGAGTGTGGGTTTCATTCTGTATCTGTCTGTCTGCTACAGTGTGAGAGGGTGGGATTCATTCTGTATCTGTCAGTCTCTGAAAATTGAAAATTATAATTTAAATAACTAAGTGCGTAAGTACATTCATAACATTGTAGAAATAAAACACACAGCGGCAGCACGGTTCACGTTCCAGTAGCATTTATATGCATACATATCCCCAAAAATTTCTAAATTGCTCCCTTCACCTTGTATCTCTGCACTCTTACGTCTGCCGATTCTGTTATCCGTTTCTAAATGTACCCCAGGGTATGAGTTTATTCGAGGGATGTCACTCCCGTCTATAATATCACATGAATTACAATTTTCTTCTGATAGATTCAGACGTCTGTGTTGCGCCATCTATGTTTCATAGAAAAAGTGACAACTTATTTTCTGTGCTGCACTGAGTCTTTGGGTGCAGGATTATAAGGCAAGCTTAAGTTTCACATTTGGAGTAATGGCAACAATGGGCTGCTGGTGAATTTCTGAAAAGCTGGCGTCACAGCTCAGGGAACCAACACACCCCACCCGATCCCCGTATGTGACACCGGATAGAAATCGTACCTGCTGTGTTCACGGACGCTCTGTCCAGTTCCCCATCAGCCCTGGACAAAATCGATGTTTATTTAATTTTGATTAGTCTCCCCTGTAAAATATTTATTTTCTACACCTTGAAGTCCAGAGCTGCCCTCATTTTCCTTCAGCTCTTAAGCAATCTTATCCACATCTATACTATCTGAAAATCTATGTGTGAGCGTGTTTATGTGTGTGTGTGTGTGTGTGTGTGTGTGTGTGTGTGTGTGCCTGTGTGTCTGTCTGTCTTTATATGTGTGTATGTGTGTATGTATACGTATGCATGTATGTGTGACTAAATGAGTGTTTCTGTGTAGCAATGCATTGTATATATCTTTTAAATCATATGAATAAAATTTCCGATTCCAGCCGTGGATTTTAAAACGGTACTGTAACCCAGACAGCCGCTATTGAATCCACTTGAGGAACGGTTACATGCTGAAATACTGTAGTGTTCAATTCTCTGTAGGAATATATTGGGCTGATAAGGCTGTCATTTACTCTTCTGTGTGTAACGAGCACAACCAAGTACACGATTGTCTCTGGTGTTAATACCGGCATGATATTTTTTTATCATTTGTGAGTTCAACTCCATAAAAAGATGTCTTCATCTCCTGCTTTAACATAAAACACCGGTGGACTTGGCATTAGCTCCGCAGTGCCCTGGTGTAAATAGCCGCTGGACAGCCAAACCAGGTTACACATTAAAACAATTCAAATTAGAAACCATTTCCACCACACACACACACACACACACACATATATTTTCTCCATTTTCCGCTAGCACACGCACACCCTCTCACACTCACACACTCAATTCATCCATCTCTCTCTCTCTCTCTCTCTCTCTCTCTCTCTCTCTCTCTCTCTCTCTCTCTCTCTCTCTCTCTCACACACACACACACACACACACACACACACACACACACACACACACACACACACACACACACACACACACACACACACGCTCATATCTCTCGCCAATTCGTGTATTAAACGATTTGCCGATGTCCCTGTTCATACTTTTCTCTCTGATGGCATTACAGAGAATGTCTCTGATGGAATTAAACAAGATATTTTACGGTTGAGATTGCAAATAGATTCAGGGACTTGAAAAAAAAACAGAAAATACATTGAAAGGGTTGCATGGCTGTGTTGCAGAAAGAATGCAACAGCTGCAACATGAATGAAAATGTCGCGGGTAGAGTGTGAAGAGGGGTGGGTAATTCTGTACACATCGGTCTTCGGTGCAACGTCAGAGTGCACGGTTCATTTTGTAGATATCAGCCCCTTGTATGGACTGAGAGTGTGGGGTTCTGTCGGTGTCACTCTCTGGTTCAGTGAATTCATTCTGTACATGTCAGTCACTGCTAAAGTGTGACAGTGTGGGTTTCATTCTGTATCTGTCAGTCTCTGTTAGTCTGAGAGTGTGGGTTTCATTTTGTATTTGTCAGTCTCTGCTCGAGCATTAAGTGTGTCGCCTCTGTCCAGTACCTGCGAATCTCTGATTCAGTGTGAGCTGGCGTATATTTTTTCTCATTATTTCCAGCTGTTCCTCAAATGAAGTAAATCAAGTAAACCTAGTAAAAAATTAAAATAGATTCTGTACTCCCTGCTCTATTTTTAGATCAGGAGTCTTCTGCAGTTGATGACGTTAAAATTGTGCAATGGACAGTGCCCTGACGAATGATGACGTTTGTGTGGAGCAGTACATCCTGTATAATCGAGTAATTTGGTAAACAGACAGTTCGGCCCGACTTAATACTGCACGCTATTTGTTGTACATCCAGACAGAGTCAATTAAGCAGCGCCTGATCTGTAACTTTCTATGGCTTGAAAACGCAACTTCTTAAATGTTGAATGAAATTAAATAAAATATTGAAATTAATTAATTTTACAAGGACGTGAATAAATTCATAATTTGATAGGAGCAAACCTCGCAGAGGCAGCGCATTTCATGTTCCAGCGACATTTATGTGAATATAATTCTCTCAGCAACTCTAAATTGCTCCCTTCACCGTGTATCTCTGCACTCTTATGTTTCGCGTTTCTGTTACACATTGCACTGTGGGCACCAGAACATCAATTCATTCCAGCGATGTCCTATTCATAAACAATGTAATAAACATTTCGACTTTCTAATGACAGCGTCAAGCTGGTCTGTAATATGTGTTTCATAATTTTTCATGGATTGCGATGGGACGGTGCTGAAGGAGTTGCATTCTGTGTCTGACCCCGTGGGAGTGTGTGAAGTGACAGTGTCGAGGGAGCTTCACTATTTTTCGGACATCCGCGATATACTGTATTTAATGAAGCAACTAATGCTGTCGAACCGCTGACATGCTACCGCGACTGCGTTACTGTGCTGCAGCTGTGCTGGATCCTCGGAGATATTGTCGCCCGAGAATTTGACTCTGCTCTCCGTGTCCACTGCTGAGCCATAAACGAGGGTCGTTGTGTTCTGCTGAATTCTTCCTCCGGAATGCTGCCATCAGTCCCTCAGTCATTCTGATGCTCTTGTGGGGGGTATGTGTTTCCGCAGCATTTAAGTGGCTGGACTGGTCTTGGACAATTGCGCTGAGTATCTCTAAAATGCTGATGGGATCACTTTCTGTGTTAGCCAAGGGAACGGCAAGGGAAATGGAACAAGTTCTCAGTAAAGAATGGAGATATGTATGATGCGGCATGACTGTGGAAAATAGAAACACTGAAACACAGAAAGTCTACAGTACAGTACAGGCCCTTCGGCCCACAATTCTGTGATATCAGCTATGGTTACCCAAAGCTCTCTATTATTCCAGGAGCCCGTCAAAATGGGGTGGACTAAATTTACATTTGAAATCTCTTGGAAATAGATTCCGTTTATGCTTCAGGATCTCAGCGCAGTGTATGATTCCACAATCGTCATGCATGTGAGATGTCGACTTTTCTGGAAAGGTTTGAGTACGGGATAGGGTGATGAACATATATGACCGATTTATTCAGTACAATTAATTGCTTCGCTTTGTTTTAAATCCTGTGTCGTAACACTCGGTACTTTTGCGCAGAACTATCAGCCTGAGGCCTTGATGTAATTGCGGATGCTTCAAGATATTCGTTGCCATATCGTCAAGTTCAGGTTATTCTCATCTATTTGAAAGGGCCGTCCAATTCTGCTACTCTGGGAGGAATTCCCTCATTCATTGATTTGTATTGATCAGGCAGATCCACTATTTGAACTCATCTGGATATGCTGAGATGTGTTATTCCTGGATTATTCTAGGTTCAGAAGGCTGAATGACGTGGAAACATCGGGAGATTACACATAGAAGCTGTTGTTGGCATTGTAAGGTTCTTCTATTCTCTGTCATTCGGATATATTTCAGACATAGATTATCTGCATTCGGCACTGTGTTACTGCAGAGTGTTTTCTCTGACAGAAGTGTCAATATTAAATTTGTTTTCAATAGTTTGGCAGTTTAGGATATCATCCAGTCATCCCGATTTACAAAGCTGTGGTTTTGAATTTCATATAGTTTGCTGACGTATTTCTTTCTACGGTTTGATGAGTAACCAGGCTGTGCCTCGTGCCGAGAAGAATTTGGTTCAGCGTTGCGATATTATCACCAGCGCGTCGTCATTGTGAGGAATTTCCTCACGTTTTAGGATTTTAAAATTGCAGCTGAACTGCTATTTGTATGAGTCGTGTCCCTGTGCGGTTGGTTCTTGTGCGGGAATTTTCTCCTTTCTTTATTCACTATATTTTCCGGTTTTAAGATTGCATTGGACATTGAAAACTGAGAAAATAAAGAATGTCATTGTACTGTTGAAATAGACTCTGTATCCGTTAAGCTAAAGCATATTTATGTGCGGTGTTACAAGTACAATGGGGCAAGGCCTGATATACTGGATGTTTTTCATTTCTATTCTGAGTCTCGTATATTATTTGGCGCTATGAGATTGAAGTATCAATGTCACGGTTTATTAGGCTGAGGTCATTAATAATACTGGGCTGTGAGATTTTCATATTCTTTGGCCCAAACAATTGTACAATATCTACTATCGTGTTCCATCTGAGACCATGCATTTTTGTATCATGTTCCGTGATGTTTTATTATTGTCGTGGATCAAAGCCAGACTGAAATGTTGCATACCCACATACGCTTTTTCACCCACGGTGCTGGAGACATGTGTAACACCCTGCTATTTTACTATCTTTACTTTCATCTTCATTCAATTTACTTATCTGGTTTTCATCTTTATCTTTACAAGGAAATCTCTCGCCTGCATCCTTGATCAACTTTAATGTTACTGCTTTTCATCCTCCTTTAATCTACTTACTTGGTCCTGCAACGGAAAGACAATCAAACGCAAGCACAAGCGCGAACAAAATTTCATTCAGTTTGCCTCTTTAAGTTTTATTTATATCTATTGGTTGTATTTATCAATCGGAGAACACCTTGGGTGCATACCCAAAACACCCTGGACTGTCTGTAGACGCACTGCTAATGTAATGGTTTTCTGTGGCAGCAGTGTTTGGGTTATGGTTGGAGATAACGGGGGCTTTGAAATGTGCGCCGTTCAGTGAGGCGAGTTTTTTTTTTTGTTTTTCTCGTTTTGTGCGTGAGTCGCTCTATAAGCCGGCGGTGCTCTACGCCGAAGGTGCTGAAAGCATCTTCCGCATTGCTCTGGATGATCGCAATTCCTTTGTCGGGGTGCAATGCTGTTTCGTCTTTCGATTTTTTCCCCATTTGTCCGCATTTGGATCTGACGTCCCTGCCGTGTGAGACCATGATTTTAAATTTCAGCAAATTTGCTCCCATTCACTGTTCTCTATTTGTATTTTATTGGGACTTCAGAAGCTGAAGTGGTCTGAACAAAGTATAACAGGTTATCTTTTATCTTGAGGTAGACTGCCGGTGTGGGATGATGTACTACTATAGGGTGTCGTTCGGATAAATTCCATCTCTATCAGGAACAGGAAAACGACGTGAAATATTTTTAATTTATTTTTGTGAACCATAGAACGATAGAAAACTACGGCACAGTACAGGCCCTTTTCCCTCCATGTTATGCTGACGCATATAATCCTTTAAAGACGTACTAAACGCACACTACCCCATAACCCTCCATTTTTCATTCATCCCTGTGCCTGTCCAAGAGTCTCCTAAACACCCCAATGTTTTAACCTCCAGCACCATCCCAGTCAAGTCATTCCAGGCACTCACAACCCTCTGTGTAAAAAACTTACCACTGATGTCTCTCCCAAAACTACCCCCTCCCAAGCCCGTAACCATTCCGTCTAGTGATTGCCACTGCTGCCCTGAGAAACAGGCACTGAACATCGAACCCATCCATGCCTCTCACAATCCTGCAAACCTCCATCAGGTCCCCTCCCATTCTTCCAATCTCCAAAGAGAAAAGTCCCAGCTCCGCCAGTCCCGCTCCACACGACTTGTTCTCCAATCCAGACAACCTCTCGGAAAATCTACTCTGCACCCTCTCCATAGCATCCGCATCCTTCCGATAATGATATGACCAGAATTGAACGCAATAATTTAAGTGCGCTCTCACCAGAGATTTGTAGAGTAGCAACAAGACCTTTCCACTCTTGACCTCAAACGGGGGGTTTGAGGGGGGTTAATGAAGCCTAGCATCCAATAGGCCCTCTTAACTACCCTGTCAACCTGTGCAGCGACCTTGAGGGACGTGTGGATTTGAAACCCAAGATCCTTTTGTTCATACACACTCCTAAGTAACTCACCATTAATCCTGTACTCAGTTTTCTGGTCTGTCCTTCCAAAATGCATCACCTCACACTTGTCGGGATTGAACTCCATCCGCCATCCTTCTGCCCAACTCTGCTGCCCGTCCACATCCTCTCGTAACCGTCGACCACCTACAGCTCCATCCACAACTCCTCCAATCTTCGTGTCATCAGCAACATCGCTCACCCATCCTTCCAGCTCCACAGGCAGGTCACCCAAAAAATCACAAATAGCACGGATCCCAGGACAGATCTATGAGTCACCCCACCAGTCACCGAACTCCAGGCAGAACACCTTCCACCCCACAACCACCCTCTGCCTTCTTCCCTCAATCCAACCCCCTATCCAAACAGCCGAGGTTCCAATTATCCCATACCCATGACTCCACAGATGAGACTCTCATGAGGGTCAAATTGTCAAATGCCTTGCCAAAGTCCATGCAGACCACATCCACTGCCTCGCCCACATAGCCTCCCTCGTCATCTCTTCAAAAAACTCAATAAGGGTTGTGAGGGAGGTTCCTCCCTCCACAAAGCCATGCCGACCACCCATGAATAGACTGCACCTTCAAATTCTCGTAGATCCCATCCTCAAGAATCCCCTCCAGTAGTTTGCAGGCCACCGACGCAAGAGCCATCTGTCTACAGTTCCCAGGCTTCACCCCACCACCTTCTATAAACAAGGGAACTACACTTGCCATGCTCCAGTCCTCTGGCACTTCCCCTGCAGCCAAGGAGGACCCAAAGATCATAACCAATGCTCCCGCGATTTCCCCTCTCAACCCACACAACGACCTGCGGTGTATCACATCCGGCCCTGGGGATCCACCAATCAACGTCTCTAAGAAGATCCAGCACCTCCTCCTCCCCAGTCGCCACACTGTCCAGCCCACAGGCCCACTCTACATCGACCTCATCCTGTCAGGGTCCGGTCCGGAAACCACGTTTCGGGTCTCGATCTGGTCCGCGTGCTCCAGGCTCCGTGTCTTACAGCTGTCCCTCCCGGACCCTTTGAGCCTGTTAAGATCATCCTGGATCAAGGAGGAACACCTGTGGCCAATTCGGCTAGCTGGTGTTTATAAGGGGCCGTGGGACGGAGACCGGCTGTTCGTCGTTTTCTTCTTTTTCTCCGCTGGCTCCGAACTCTGCTATACATTCTGTTATCCAGCTCGGGCTCAGATCTACTCCTCATCATGATGCTCTGTACCGTACCCGTGCTGCCCGGTTGGTCTTCTACCCCCACCTTTCTTCCCATGCGCTGGTCCCGTTTCTCTGTTCGTTTGTTTTGCTCGCGCAGTCGCGTTGTCTGCCGGCTTTTCCCAATTTTCCTGCCAGAAGGGCTGTTGTGCTGGTCACCCTGGACCTATACCCGTTCCTACCCCTTGCCTACGTGGGGCGGGACCGGCCGACCCGCCACTGTCCGGCCGTGGTTCTGCCCGTTCCTATCCATTGCCTCCGTCGGAAAGGCCCTGCCGGACTGCCGCTGCCTGGCATGGTTTCTGCCCCGTCCTCCTATTCCGCCCGAACTCTGGGATTGTGCCCTGCACCGACCTAGGGGTCCGCGTGGTGCCCAGGCCTCCGGCGTTTCCATCTGGGAGGCAGCCCTGCCCAGGATATATGCTGCCCGCCAAGGAGGACTCTCCGCCAATCTATCTAGCCACCTCGGCCTGAACTCAGGGATCCCGCTCCGCTCTGTTTGCCTGCCTTCCTCGTCTGAACTCTGGGAGCCTCTTGTTTGCCCCGAACTGTGGGATCTGCTTGCCTGTTTGCCCCGAACTGTGGCATCTGCCTGCCTGCCCCGAACTGTGGGATCTGTCTGCCTATCTTTTCCACCTATTGCTCCCTCAGCGTTGTGCTCCGCACGTGCCCAGGTGTCCGCGACTGGCCCAACCCTTTGTGTTCCCGCCTGGGAGGTGGCCCTGCCCGAGATACATGCGGCCCGCCATGTGGAATCTGACTGCCTGCCTGCCCTGAACTGTGGGATCTGCCTGCTTGACCCGAACTGTGGGATCTGCCTGCTTGACCCGAACTGTGGGATCTGCCTGCTTGACCCGAACTGTGGGATCTGCCTGCTTGACCCGAACTGTGGGATCTGCCTGCTTGGCCCGAACTGTGGGATCTGCCTTCCTGCCTACCTGCCTGACCCGAACTGTGGGATCTGCCTGCTTGACCCGAACTGTGGGATCTGCCTGCTTGGCCCGAACTGTGGGATCTGCCTTCCTGCCTACCTGCCTGCCCCGAACTGTGGGATCTGCCTGCTTGGCCCGAACTGTGGGATCTGCCTGCCTTCCTTTTCCACCTATTGCTCCCTTAGGGTTGTGCCCCGCACCTGCCCACGTGTCTGCGACTGGCCCAGCCCTCTGTGTTTTCCGCCTGGGTGGCGGCCCTGCCCGAGACGCATGCGGCCCGCCATGAGGAATCTGGCTGCTTGCCTGCCCCGAACTGTGGGATCGGCCTGCCTGCCTGCCTGCCTGCCCCGAACTGTGGGATCGGACTGCCTGCCTGTCTGCCCCGAACTGTGGGATCTGCCTGCCTACCTGCCTTCCCCGAACTGTGGGATCTGCCTGCCTGACTGCCTGCCTGCCTGCCCCGAACTGTGGGATCTGCCTGCCTGACTGCCTGCCTGCCTGCCCCGAACTGTGGGATCGGCCTGCCTGACTGCCTGCCTGCCTGCCCCGAACTGTGGGATCTGCCTGCCTCGTCTGAACTCTTGGATCCAGCCTCGCCTGCAGTAACCGTTAAATGCCATGGCATCCCCATGCTGTCCTCCCCCTAGTACTTCAGCGTCTGCGTCCTGCGTTTGGCTCCATCCGAACCCCGTTCCTGACAGTTACTTTGCAACCGAGAATGAACTCTAGATTTCGAGTAGCAACAGAGTGATTAATGTTGGTGGGTTCGACAGCTGTCTGGATACGGAGCACCGCACTTCGTTCACCCACGTACTTCCTTCAGCTGGACTGTCGAAGATTTATCGCACTGAGCAGAATTCCTGAAACCAAATCAGCAGTAACTTTGTAATTTTAAGTATTAATAGCACAAACTTCTTGTTAATTGTCTTTATAATTGACAAAACTGGGAGAGGAAGCATTAATGAGTATACCATAACGCCCTCGCTCGCTCCCTCTGTTGAACGGCCATGTGTAAACTCATGAACAATTTCTCCTGCTCCGTCCGAACGGTGACAATGCTTACGAGCCCTCCGGATTCAGAGTTTAGATGAAGGGACTTAAAGATCTGCTTTGATTTCTCGCTGGGGTGAAATATTCTGATGGTCAAGAAAACACTATGAGGAAAACATGGCCCAAAGTGAACATGAAATTGGTAAATTGCCGTCTAATTCTCTCTCTCCCGCTGACTTTCAAACTCCCCCGTTTATCTCTCTTGCCCTGTCTACGATGTGACACCCTCCCCTGCTTCTCTTCTCTCTCTCCCTCCCCACATACTCTTTTGCTCCTCACTACCACACTTTCCTCAAGGTTGAAACAAGCGTTAGCAATCAATAGTCAATGTTTGTGTTCAGTAAAATGACTGCTGATTGGGGTGTGAAGTTTATAGATATTCCTTTACAACACGGCTGGAGTGAAATATAGGGGAGGAGATATGAACTGGAGCTGAAACTTAGGGGCGAACAACATAACATGAAGTAGTGATTTTCCAATAAATTTGCTTCCTTTACTGTGTTTCAGTTCTACGTTAAGATAAGAACATCATGTGAAATTTAGCTGAAAAAGGATTGAAGTTTAAACCAATAAAATATTTATGTATTTCAATAAGAAATACTCTCCAACCGAGGGTGGGAGGGGGTTGAGATTATGATTCATTTGCTGAACAGGGCAGACGGGTCCATGAAAGGGAAACGCTTTCGCAGTTTCATGTCACTCACTCTACCGACTCCCCATTGAACTGTTGACCGGCGAGCCTCCGTATATTACCGTACATTAGCATGTTCGCTGATCTTCCGTCAATATCACGCTCGCCGGTTGTGACTGGTGTGGTGGAGCGACTGTGCACACACCCGTTATTTATCAACAACCCACAAACCAACCCTCGTCAAAGACATGCAACATACCTAGTTCCCATTGGTGTGTGCATGTGTCAATCTAAAGAGCCTGTATTAATTCATAATTACTTCACGACTCGTGTTAATGGGATATGTCAGATTTCATTGGACAGACATGATGTGGGTGTTACAGTGGGGCGACAGGGAAGCGCACCCAAGTGCAGGACACAGGTACGGAGACTGACTTGGACTTGACCTGGACTTGGTCTAAGCCAGCACTTAGATTAGACTTGAACACAGAGACTGGACTTGGACTGGGACACGAAGTGACAGGATCCCCAACTAGGAGTAGCGGTAAACAGCCGGATCTACTCAACTGGAAACGAGACGATCGAAACCAAACAACAACAGACAATTGGTATCTTGACATGGAGACGCTCATGAAGTGGCAAACGGCCGGCAGTGACTTGACTGGACACCAAGCACTGACAGGACTCGGAGCCTTAACTTGGACTGGGACTCGAGGCCTTGAATTGGACTGGTACTCGAGGATTTGTCTTAGACGGATTCGAGGCCTTGACTTAGACTGGAACTCGAGGCCTTGAGTGGACACGAAGCCTTGACTTGGACTTGGACTCGAGGCCTTGACTTGGACTGGGACTCGAGGCCTTGACTGAGACTGGGACTCGAGGCCTTGACTTGGACTGGGACTCGAGGCCTTGACTTGGACTGGGACCTGGAGCCTTGACTGAGACTGGGACTCGAGGCCTTGACTTGGACTGGGACTCGAGGCTTTGACTGAGACGGGGACTCGAGGCCTTGACTGAGACTGGGACTCGAGGCCTTGACTTGGAGTGGGACCCGAGGCTTTGACTTGGACTGGGGCGCGAGGCCTTGACTTAGACTCGAACACGAAGCCTTCAAAAAAAAAACAACAACAACAAAAGAGCACTCTCATCCCGGCTTGGAGCAGCGGCAAAACGGCCGGCAACACACAGTTGGACACGAGACCACAAAAACAAACAACAGGCAATGCAAATCTTGACACAGAGAAGCTCCTGAAGACAGTCCCTTATTCTTTGCAGCACGGAACATTCATCGCCGCCCTGGCTGAGTTGATGAACCGGCAGCGAATAGCTGTAAGCTGGAGTTTTTTTTTATGCTGCCAGTTCGAATAAGGTACCCTAATCAAGGAGCCCAGTCGAACACGGGGAAAAAGGAAATTAACTGAAATAAGTGGTTAACGGACCGGACCTGACAATGAAAAGCAATGACAAAGAGGAATGTTTGGTTACTAAGCCCGCTACCGCTATGATCAGGCGATGGAGATGCTGCCATATTGCTGAGCAATATTGTCTCTGATTCACTTTCTGCCTCTCACGATCAATGAGGAACAATGGAATCCCGTGATGCTAAGTCAGCTAAGTTTGCCATGCATTTCAGAAATGACTGCCGACCTTTATTTTAAATTCCATTTGACGTCATTACATATTCTGCATCCCCTCTTATATATCAGCTCCCCACTTTCTTCAGTGATTACGAATGGAAGAGAGAGGCAGGCAGTACAGAAGAAGACTGCACGGGCGGTGTGTCAATAGGCGTCGCACGTCTGCCTTGGTATTAGTTTAAGAAATGACTGATCTTTGCCAGCATGCAGAGCACTTCAAAACCAGTTTCGAAACTCTCGCTATTGCTCTAATTTCAGTTTTTTTTTTTTTTGCTAATGTGCCTGGGCTGTTTCTGACGATGTGCCTCTCAGAGAATGCATTGACAATGCAATTCAATTAAAAGCAGATGTTAGTTAAAGTGTTTGTTGTTCACGAGTGGCAGACAATTGAAAACATTCAACATATTTTCTGCTCAGTTCAAACCTCCATTTTTATAAATATCACCCTGACTTCTCAAAACCCAAGCAAAATGAAGATGAAAAGGGATTATCCTTTATAGGAAGAAGTTATAGGCTGGGGTATCAATTACATCCTAGCAATGTGTTTGTGTTCTGCAAAGACTTCTGTACTGCCGGGTCAGTTCCCTGGTAAGAGGCTAACAGTGCTAATTAAGTACAGGTATAGTCTGATAGGCATTTAGTTCATCCCGGAGTCAGAGAATAACACCCGGACGGAGAAAGCCGCAAACCCATGCGCTTGAAGTGGCCACTCTCAGTGAGAAATGATTGCTTACAGCATGCTAAAAATAAATATACAATTATAATGCCGATTCTATCTCCAATATAAGAGACTTCATGCATAACGGAGATTTAGAGAAACTCACGTAAAATGTTAGAGGTGATTAAGCAATTAATGTTTCTGACTGAGCCCCATCTTTAGGATTCGTCTGGGCTCTTTATGGCCGGTTCTTTGTTCGAATGTGGAAGAACACGTTGCTGAAACACAATACTTGCTCGAGTTTCAATTTCAGAAGAATTCGGGAAAATACTCATGATGTTCTCTTCTGGTCCTCAGTAAAACGACCATGTGCGGAAAAGCTACAGCGGTCACACAGGCAAAGAAAAAATACTTCCATCCCTTGCTCACGAAATTGAAAAAAAAAACTTGTAAAAATTGTAAATTGCACAGTAACATATTCCCAAATAGTTTGTGTAAACGCAGGAAAAGAAGAGACATAATCTAGCACATGGGTAACGAAAGGCATTAGGTAGCGATCCTGCAGGTGCCTGAAACCCACACATAGTCATGAATTCCATCCATCCTTATTACGTGTTTGTGAAGGGATTGTGATGCCCCCAATCACACCCCACACGCAACAAAGAAAACCTGTTGACGTCACAACCCATTAGAATATCATGTGACAAAGATATCATTGATACATGCACATGCATGAGAATCCCTGACGTACAGCACGCATTTTAGATTCAGCCGAGGCCCTTTATACAGGGAACAAAAAGCTAAGCAAGTGACAGAGAATGTACCGAGGGGAATTTGCAGTTGTGGCTCCCGACCTCATTCCGAATAGAAAAGAAGTTAAGAAGCGATTAGAGCAACGATTCCAAACCACATATTGCAAGGTTGTATTGCAAGTATATTCATATGAAGGAACCAGGAGTGAGTGTCTATCATACAAGGTCTTGGAGACTTCGTGCGACTGAACCCGCCGTTATGCACAGAATCCTACTCTCGAGGGTCTCCTCCAAAGTTTACTCCTTTATCCGGGACCAGCCGATACCTCGCCTACGTCTCAGTGTGAGTTATTGATGGTGCATCAATTTTAGTTTCCCCAGATTCGGCATTTAAACTTTTACAACCTTCTACAGACTCACATTTTGTCTGCTTTTGCATGTTGATTGCCGCATCTCGAGTCATCTGCTTAATTATTTCATAAAACTACTTTAATATTCTTAGTTTTGAGTTTCAGCTCTTCACCTACCACAGCGGAATATAATCTGATGCTTTACGTATGAATAGTCATGAGGTGCACAAAGATAATAATCACTCTGTTGCTGCTTAATCTGCTGGTTACGTTTCTACGCGAAGCACCGAGTTATAGAGTGAGAGCTGAAATCAAAACGCCACTGAACAGCGATACAAACAAATTCTACATATTTATGAAATGTGTGCAGGATAGTTTTTTGCAACAATACATAGAATTAACGACTAGAGATGGGGCAGTGTTGGATCTCCTGTTAGGCAATGCGATAGATCAGCTGACAGATGTATGTGTTGGGGAGCACTTCAGGTCCAGTGATCACAATAGCATTAGCTTCAATATAATTATGGAAAATGACAGGACAGGACCTAGAGTTGAGATTTTGATTGGAGAATGGCTAACTTTGAGGAGATGCGAAGGGATTTAGAGAGAGTGGATTGGGTCAAGTTGTTTTATGGGAAGGATGTAATAGAGAAATGGAGGTCATTTAAGGGTGAAATTATGAGGGTACAGAATCTTTATGTTGCTGTTAGTTTGAAAGGAAAGGTTAAAGGTTTGAAAGCACCATGGTTTTCAACGGATATTGGAAATTTGGTTCGGAAAAAGAGGGATGTCTACAATAGATATAGGCAGCATGGAGTAAAGGAATTGCTCAAGGAATATAAAGAATGTAAAAGGAATCTTAAGAGAGATTAGAAAAAACTAAAAGTAGTTACGAGGTTAGTTTGGCAAATAAGGTGAAAGTAAATCCCAAAGGTTTCTACAGTTATATAAAAAGCAAAAGGATAGTAAGGGGTAAAATTGGCCCCTTAGAGAATGAGAGTGGTCAGCTATGTGTGGAGCCGAGGGAGATGGGAGAGATTTTGAACGATTTCTTCTCTTCGCTATTCACTAAGAAGAAGGATATTGAATTGTGTAAGGTGTGGGAAACAAGTAAGGAAGCTATGGAACCTATGACAATTAAAGAGGTGGAAGTATTGGCGCTTTTAAGAAATTTAGAAGAGGATAAATCTCCGGGTCCTGACAGGATATTCCCCATGACCTTGAGGGAAGTTTGTGTATAAATAGCAGGAGCTCTGACGGAGTCCTTTATGATGTCATTAGAAACGGGTATTGTGCCGGAGGATTGGCGTATTGCTCATGTGGTTCCATTGTTTAAAAAGGGTTCTAGAAGTAAGCCTAGCAATTATAGACCTGTCAGTTTGACATCAGTGGTGGGTAAATTAATGGAAAGTATACTTAGAGATAGTATTAATAATTATCTGGATAGACAGGATCTGATTAGGAGTAGCCAGCATGGATTTGTGCGTGGAAGGTCATGTTTGACAAACCTTATTGAATTTTTTGAAGACGTTACGAGGAATGTTGATGAGGGTAAGGCAGTAGATGTAGTCTATATGGACTTCAGCAAAGCCTTTGACAAAGTTCCACATGGAAGGTTAGTTAAGAAGGTTCAGTCGTTAGGTATTTATGCTGGAGTAATAAAATGGATTCAACAGTGGCTAGATGGGAAATGCCAGAGAGTCGTGGTGGATAATTGTTTATCGGGATGGAGGCCGGTGACTAGCGGGTGCCTCAGGGATCTGTTTTGGGCCCAATGCTGTTTGTAACATAGATAAATGATCTGGATGATGGGGTGTTAAATTGGATTAGTAAGTATGCCGATGATACTAAGGTAGGAGGTGCTGTGGATAATGAGGTGGGTTTTCAAAGCTTGCAGGGAGATTTATGCAGGTTAGAAAAATGGGCTGAACGTTGGCAGATGGAGTTTAATGCGGAGAAGTGTGAGGTTCTACATTTTGGCAGGAATAATCCAAATAGAAAATACAGGGTAAATGGTAGGGCATTGAGGAATGCAGAGGAACAGAGAGATCTAGGAATAACAGTGCATAGTTCCCTGAAGGTGGAGTCTCATGTCGATAGGGTGGTGAAGAAGGCTTTTGGCTCGCTGGCCTTTATAATTCAAAGCATTGAGAACAGAAGTTGGGATGTAATGTTAAAATTGTACAAGGCATTGGTAAGACCAAATTTGGAATATTGTGTGCAGTTCTGGTCACCGAATTATAGAAAAGATATCAATAAATTAGAGAGTGCAGAGACGATTTACTAGGATGTTACCTGGGTTTCAGCACTTAAGTTACAGAGAAAGGTTGAACAAGTTAGATCTCTATTCCTTGGAGCGTAGAAGGTTGAGGGGGGATTTGATCGAGGTATTTAAAATTTTGAGAGGGATAGATAGAGTTGACGTGAATAGGCTGTTTCCATTGAGAGTAGGGTAGATTCAAACGAGAGGACATGATTTGAGAGTTAGGGGGCAGAAGTTTAAGGGAGACACGAGGGGATATTTATTTACTCAGTGAGAGATAGTTGTATGGAATGAGCTTCCTGTAGAAGTGGTAGAGGCCAGTTCAGTTGTTTCATTTGAGGTAAAATTGGATAGGTATATGGACAGGAAAGGAGTGGAGGATTATGAGCTGAGTACTGGTAGGTGGGACTAGGTGAGATTGAGAGTTCGGCACGGACTAGGAGGGCCGAGATGGCCTGTTTCCGTGCTGTGATTGCTATATGTTTATGGTTATATGGCAAATCACAATTAGGGATAATTTCATTTACATTTTATTTACAGAGCTTCCCATTTAGTGTAAACAGGTACTTCGCCCCGATCTTCAGCTCCTCCCTGAATTTCCTCTGCGTCAGTCCATAGATACACGTGTTGGTGCAGGAACTGAGCAACATCAACATATCCCCGGACACTTGTAGGATAAACGTAGGTGTGTTGTAATATTTGTCTGTGAAATAAAAGTTTACCGCTGGCCAGGTCATGGAGTGTACAATATTGGTTATCCACAATAATATGAAATTGGCAGATAGAGCGAACAACAAAACCATTGACTTTCTCCGGTTCTTAACCTCTGGATCACTTTTGTTGTCAGTATTTCTCCGAAGTCCACGGCGAACTACATTCGCTGCTACAATATATCTGGTGGTCAACGTATTGATCAACACAATTAAACCAAATGGTAATAAAGGGGTCACGATGGTATCAAATACCTCGTAACCTCTCCACAGGGGTGATGTATAGTACTCGGGTTTGGCAATGCACTTCCCTGGTTCTGCTGCAAAGTAAAATGGAAATGACTGAACACAACTACCTATGACCACTGCCACGATCATCATGGTTGCTGTTCTTTCGGTACAATATCGGGCCCGCAGCTTCTGGAGGCAGATCGCGACTTAGCGATCGAGAGTGAAAGTGACAGTCAGCCAAACGGAACAATCCATCGTTGCAATCGTCAAAATATTTTCCACACCACACATCGGGGGCTTCACCAAAAAATCAGCATATGGATAGAAAACATTGATTTTACCCAATACAACACCAAATACAACGACCAGCAGATCTGCAGACGCCATGGTCACGAGGTATCGAGTGATAACTTTGGACAGGCCACAATTTCTGCGAGACAGGACCACAATCGCCGCTAAATTAACTGAGAAAAGAGAAATAACATGTAGCAGTCATTCCTTAATGTGTCTGGATTGCTCAGTGTGACATTCCTTGCAAGGTAAGGCTGGAAGTCCAGATCGCACCGTTTAGGTAACAGTCCACACTATTGATTGTTGTACATAGAACATAGAACATAGATCATAGACAGTACAGCACAGTAAGGCCCTTCGGCACACAATGTTGTGCCGACCCTAATACCCTGCCACCCATATAACCCCTTACCTTAAATTATTCCATATACCTGTCTAGTAGTCTCTTAAACTTCACTAGTGTATATGCCTCCATCACTGACTCAGGCAGTGCATTCCACTCACCAACCACTCTCTAAGTGCAAAACCTTCCTCTAATACCCCCCTTGAACTTCCCTCCACTTACCTTAAAGATATGTCCTCTTGTACTGAGCATTGGTGCCCTGGGGAAGAGGCGATGGCTGTCCACTCTGTCTGTTCCTCTTAAAATCTTGTACTCCTCTATCATGTCTCCTCTCATCCTCATTCTGTCCACAGAGTACAGCCCTAGCTCCCTGGATCATTGGTCATAATCCATACTCTCTGAACCATCTTTAAACCAGGCAGTATCCTGGTGAATCTCCTTTGTACCCTTTCCAATGCTTCCACATCCTTCCTATTGTGAGGCGACCAAAACTGGACACAGTACTCCAAATGTGGCCTAAATTGAGTTTTTTTTACCAATTTTACCAAAATGCATCATCGTACATTTCCCAGTACTGTATTCCATCTGCCACTTTTGTCCCCATATGTCTGAGCCCTGTGGCAATAACGTTGCTTCCTCAGCAATACCTGCCTTTCCACCCATCTATCGTCTCATCCGCAAACTTTGCCAGAGAGCCATCAGTTCCATAATGGTAATCCTTTACGGTCGGAAGAAGAAAACTATGATGGAAATTTGTTTCTGAGATCGCAAGTCAGCTAATAGTGATTTGTTCAGCGACGTTGCCGGGATAATTGTCATGTGTCATCAATATCGAAGATTTGGAGAACAATGTACAAAACACGGGGAGTAGATTTACAGACGACAATAAAATAGATTGTCTAATGGAGAGCGAGGTCAGCTATCAAACATTAGGTTGCTATCTTCATCAGTTCAGTAAGTTGGTCAAGGAATGGAATGGTGGAGCTTATTTGGGCTTATTTGAGCTTATTATTATGGAGGGTTTTTTCTTGGAAAGGTAAGCAAGGTAGGAGATTCTTAAAGAAAATTAGGGCTCCGCAGAGTCTCGAGAATAGAGGGGTCTTGTATTTCAAGAACAGGATTCACTGCAAGTGGAGCCTAAGGTGGACAGGGTAAGTATGAAGACAATAGACAATAGGTGCTGAAGTAGACCATTCGGCCCCTCGAGAACTAGGATCGGTAGACTTCATTAGTGAAAGAACTGAGCAGGAAACTTTGGATGGAGGTGCAAATACGCACGTCCTGTTCCGCCTGTACATACAGAACTGTGAGCATCGGGGGCACCTTGCAATTGGAAAGGCTCACATTGACTTAGTCCAGAAACAATTTACCAAAATGTTGCCAGGATTTTAGACACTTCTTTGCAGAGAGAGCTTGATCAGAACCGGACATTATTCTCAGCAGCTCAGGCAGATGGGTGTTAATCATACAGAGGCACAGAAAACCACAGCGGGCAGAAACAGTGTAAATTTACCCAGTCTCTTTCCTCAGGTTTGAGCAATCCGGCGCGGGTATAAATTCAGTGGGAAAGGTTCAATAGGTATTTGAGGGCAAGGGTTATACAAATGGGGCAATTAGGTGAATTGTGCTGCGCGACGTTGTGGCTGCGGTAGACCCAATAATAAGGGGAAGTTGGACGGGTAAATGGCTATGAAGCGTTTGAAAGGTTCTGAGGCGAACGCTGAAACATCGCACGGCATCTTATTTGAAATGGAATCTTTGCAAATAATATCTCTTTTTCCTGCTGCGTAACTCTACCACTCCAAAATAAATTCGGATTCTCGTTAATCCTAAATTCAGGGTATTTCCACCGGACACCTTTCCCCGCTGGTTGTTTTTACTGTTTCCCTGTATCCCCTATGACCCTTCAGGTATCAATTTCCAATATCCATAGAACATTTCTATCGAACACCTTTCCCCCCGGATTGTTTTTACTGTTTCCCTGCATCAACTATGACCCTTCAGATAATAATTTCCAACAGCTTGACGACCAGGACAGCACAGACCCTTTGGCTGAATGCACAGGACAGCCACCATAACTGTTCCAGGCAGACGACATTATGAATCTAACACAATCATTTTGTGTTAGAATCTGAACCAGACTCAAGGTTAGTTTCAGCGGCGTATGTCTTGAAATTCAGTACATCCGAAACGTAAACGTGTAAGGTTATGATAAGCAAACAAAAATAAAACATGAAAGGCATCAAATTCAAGTAAATCATATCTTTCAACAAATTGATGAAATGTGCTTCTATTTTCATTATTTCCAGAGGGAGTTTATATTAAAAGACCAGAATAACAAAGCACATCCGCTCTAAATTGTAGCGCATAATTTAAAGACTACAGTATGCCACACATCTCGGCATTTCCACGACCTTACCTGGAATACCAACGGCTGCCAGTACGGGATAGTAAATGGAGACAATATAATAAATTGCTGGATATCCCATTTTCTGCTAGAAGCGGCGATCAATTGTACGAAAAGAGCCAACTGTCCAGTGCCCTGTTTCAATGAACCCTTATACAACAAGAGGCATGTTGCTTAAGCCAATTAATGCCCCTTTAGGTATATTAGCTACAGGACAGTGAACAAACAACGAGTGTTTATTTCGGTCTATTTTTACTCATTGTGACATTGGGTAACACACTTAACTGTTCCCGGTGCATGACAAGTAATGGATTCGATGTTCATTCAATGTATTTTAGAGGAGTCAGATAAATACTGTAGCACAGCACAAAAAAGCTGGACCCATCCAGTTCGTGTCAAATTCTGCCTCGACCTCCTTACCGTTACATTCACGTACTTAACCAAATTTGTCTAAGTGTCACATCAAACCCACGTCCAGTACTTTCGCTGGCAGCAAGTTTGACACCCTCCCCAATCTTAGAATGGAGATCCGCATCAGCTTTACCTTAAACGTTTTATTTTCCATCCTTAACATGTGAACGATAATTTCAGTCTCACCCAAATAGTGACACAAGCCTGCATCTCATCTTTCACCTCATAATTTCCATGCTTATAAACAAATAGCAATTGCAGCAAGGGAACAGACCATCTCCGCCCTTCTGTGTTGAAGGTTAAGCTCATCTATGAACACAACCTTAATTTTCTTGCAACAATCTGACATTTTTGCAAATTTGCTACTCTCAATTCCGCCGCTCTTCAATGTAGTCTGCAACGTGATCAACGCTCTGCTTTTATTCTCTTGTACTCATGCAGACTCATTAGAGCAGCCCTTCACTCGGTCCTGTCCGAGCTCTGTTTTGACATCTTCCATGAATAGTAATGCCACCTTTTCCTCTTTATTACAATCTTACCTTAATATCGTTTATGAAACAACTGAACCGCGTAACATTGAGCTGTTAGCGCTGGCACCCCGGATGTAATTGTTACTAATGGCTATAATAGCGTACATCCACGTGCTGATCCATTATCAAGCATCACCTGCCCTACTTAAATTACCCATTGTATTGAAATAGACGCAATTCATGTTATTAGTCCCACCATGCCCAACCTTTCAATCACGTCTTTTACTGCAGGTATAATATCTACGTTCCTCACAACTACCTCACTAGATGACCTGACACATTCATTTGCATATCAACACAACTTCATTTTGAACGTCTCCGAACAGTACTCGGAAACCTTGACACAACGAAATTGGTTCCCGTACAGTAGATGTGCAATTGGTCCCCATTGTGAACATCATTCCTTCAGTGGAATAGAGTTCAATGTCCAAATTCTGCATCCTGTCTCCTTCCCCACGTGCTGAACGGTGTCATGGTCATATTTGAATTGTCAGTGTCATGTGGTTCGGGTAGCAATCTCAAACCCAAGATCCGTCCCTCCCGATCTCCCTTCTCATTGCTCTCGTACCTCACAAGCCTCTAACCAGTCTCCCCTCTAATCTCTATCTTTCCCAGATTATTTCTCACCGAAGTTTTTCTACCTCAAATCTCCCTCTCCAGACACAGTTTCTACTCGATCTCTCTCTCTGCCTCAGCCTCCTATCCTAACATCTCACACGCCCGTCTCTTGCTCTCTCCCTCGTCTCTCTCTCTGCCCCAGTATCATTCCCTGGCATGCCTCTTCCCTAAGCATTGTCTTGTCTCCGTCTCTCTCTCACTCCGTCTTCTCTTGCCTTTCCTCTTTTCACTCGTCTTCTCGCCTGTCTCGATCCCTCCCGAATATCCCTTGTGACCCTTTCTTCTCCTGTCACTCTCTCTTTGTTGCCTAGGCCGGTCTCTCTTTCACCAATATGCCTCTTACTCCTCAGTCCCTCTCTTAATTGCGACCCGTTTCACTCCCCGTTCCTATCATTCACCGGTCTCTCCGCCAGAATCTGTCCCTCCAGTGTTCCTGAATCCCAAGCGCCTACAACCCAAACTTTTCCCTGTCTCTCGCGTTTCCTGTCTTCTCTCTCGCTCTTCTGGTACCCTCATTACCCCGAATTTCATCCCAATCTCTTTTTACCACACGCTCTCTCCTACCCCAGTTACGCCCACGTTCCCCAGTCTCTCTCTGCCTTAATATCGCTTCACCCGGTCTTTCTCTTGTCAGTTGCACACAGCAGTGCCCCTTTTATACCTCTCTACCCTCAGTTTCTCTTTTCTTGTCCCGGACCCCAGGCTTTAAAGTCTCCTGCATGCCTTGTGGCAACTGCGGCCGAAATTACAGGTGAACTCTTTGTTTTAACAGTGTCTTTCTCTTTGACACTCTTTCATAAAGATGGGACTGATGAACCAATCAGGAAACTGTTGTTGTATGTGTTCTCTCTCCCATCTCAGCCACTGAAGCCTATTTCTCCTCCAGAGTTGCCATAGGTCTCTTGTGATCTCCCTTCACTAGTCCCCTTCTTACAGATATTGAGGAATGCCTGCTCAGAGGAGATTTACAATTGTGCCGTATTATTTCCATTTCTTGAAGATGGACTTAACTGTACTCCAAGGGATATTGAATGGCTTTGAAATTTTCTTATATCCATCTCCTGACTTGTGATTTTCAATAACTTTTTCGCGGAGTTGCGTGGAGTGTTCTTTTGGATTTATGATGTTTTTTTTTTTGGCCAGGATACAGAGTTACCAACAGTTAGGCGTTCCAGATACAAATGTATTTTTACTACAATCCATTGAAATGCCTTGACTGAACAGAGGTGACCTCCATTTAACTATTTGAATTTTGGAGCCAATTGGCTGCACAAGTGATGATTGTGTGCGCCATTTTAACGGGGGTTAATACTTCCGCAAACTATTATTTTGTGTTTTATATTAGTAATTATTTTAGATCACGTCGTGGAGATCTGTTTTTACTTTGAAATGGAAAGGCATTTTTCTCTTCGTCAGTGTAAAAAACAATCCAATTTAAATCTACTGTGATACGATAACGTACAACAATAAAATATTGAAACTTCCAAGAGGGCGAATTATTTTCATAGGCAATGTGTGGCGATTTGAAAGAAAGTTTAAATGCTCAAAATCGATTATTCATTGGCACTACGGCGTAAAAATAGAGATGTTGGTCTGAGTAGATACGTTGCTGCTGAGAAGCAAAAATCGATTCATTCTGGGCTGGAAAGCGCTGGAGCGAGCCTGAGCTTATGTATTTGGAGAATGAGAGGTGACATGATAGAGTTCTTACACAATCGTAAGAGGAATACATAGACTCAGTTCCTTGTCTCTTCTTTTTCCCGGGTGGAAATGACTAATACGAGTGGGAAATAGAGCGGATGGGTGGTTACAGGTTTTCTATACATAGAGAGATTGGTGCGGAGAAAGTGTTACCAAAGATGATGATAGAAGCTGATATACTGGGGCAATAAAACAAACATTGGCACATATCATACTCTCAGTTTGAAGTGTAATTTCTTTGCTTCTGGTTTTCACAGTGAACGTGCTGACGATTGTCATACTATCACGGGGAACTTGCCGACTCTCTAAAACAGTCACCCGCTATCTGCTGGCCATGTCAGCGGCAGACCTAGCGGTCGTTTTCCTGGACGTTATATTGATGAAAATTCCGAAGGCTTTTCCGGATGAGTTCTCCTTCCTGTTTTATGTCCGCGTGTGTAGAACCCACGTCTTCTTAATGCAAGCCGCCACAGATTGTTCTGTTTGGTTCACGGTCGCCTTCACCTTTGATCGATTTGTGGCCATTTGCTTCCAGGATCCAAACGCTAAGTATTGCACTGGGAGAACGGTCGCTGTGGTTCTGAGCACAGTGACTGCACTGAGTTGTTTAAAGTACGTTTCATGGTTCTTCGTGGTCCAAGGCATATATCCTTCCTTTATCAAGCGTTTGCATGTAGGGATGAGAATTACTTGCGTCACTATTTTGGACAGTAATGGCTGCCCTTCGTTCTGTCTTTTCAATCTGATCCATTCCTCGTTGCTGTCCTGCTCAATGCTTTCGCCATCACGGAATATTTAGTAGCCAGTCCAGCCCACAGCAGACACCGGGCTCCAAGTTGTAGTCAGAATTTCAGCCACCCCGAGCATCCCACAGTTTTACCGCTGGTCGTCTCGGGAGATTTCATCCTGTATGGTCATTGTATGGGGTGATGGAGATCTGGAACAGGATGTTTCATGCAGTGGACGTCCCACATTGTTTGAAGATACCTTCATTTCTCAATGAACTGTGCTACATGTTGCAACATTTGTGCTCTTTACCTCGTCTGTCAGACTGATCTCAGGGAGCAGCTGAAGGATGTGCTGAATTCTCCTCCGTCACTCATTTTGAAAAGGATTCGACACTGATGGTATTTGTAACCAGAGTTCTTCTCTTCTGTTTTCAAGAAGGCGGTTAGAATGTTGTCCGTTGATTATTTCAATAATTCATGTCCCTCACCGTTCCTTTCCAAGCTCATCCATTGTCTCTGCAGCTTTTTTTTACATTTCGGTAAGGATGCTGAAACATTCTGTAACCAATCAAGTAGACTAGAACCACAAACATGCTGTGACATAAGCCCAAAAGTTAGCGCCAGAAACATACGAGGGTTGCGCCAGACTAACAGAATAAGTATAGACCACATTGAATATCAGCAAGGTTGCTGTTCAAGCACATTGAAAGTTTCAGTCTTATAACGCACCACAACCTAATAAACATACTCATAACATTAATGGGATAGTCACAAATCGGAGCCATGAAACTGACAAATAAATTCCACTCTGTAGACCTACAAATCTCCTCCTGTATAATCAGGCAAATGACCATCTCAGAATCAGATCATGAGAGCAATGACAGCTTGATGTTTCTGAGAGTAATTCACTCCACATGTATGTAGATGGAAGTATGGAAAGCTCCAGGCCTGTACTTTATCCGAGTACAGGTTTTCAGAGTCATTAATAACCTGAACATTATAGATTACCCGGTTTTAATTCAACTTCATTATTGAATGCAGTTAGGCATCAATGGCTCTAAAATATTGCAATCACACATTTGACTCTCAGCCTCCGTCAGATAACTCACAACAAAAATACTAAAAGTGGCACAAAGAAACCGCGAGAGGAACTCCGCAGGTCAGGCGGCATCTATAGAAATGAATAAACAGCCGAAGTGTTGGGCCGAGAACCTTCTCCAGGACCAGAAACGAAGTGGTGCAACGCCAGAATAAAAAGTTAACGGAGGAGAAGGGAAGCTGGACGGTGATAGGTAAAGCCTGGTGGACGGGAATACTAAAGGGATGGAGAGGAAGGAACCTGATTGCACTGGGGAATGCCCATAGGAGAAAGGGAAGCTGGAGAGGACCGACGATGATGTGATAGGCAGGCGAGAAGAGGTAAAAGGCCAGATTGGGGAATTGAATAAAAAGGGAAATATGATCAATCTTTCTACCAGAAGGAGAATCGATATTCACGCCATAAAGATGGAGGCTACCCAGACAACATAGACTATAATTTGTTACTGCTCCACCCTGGGTGTGGTCTCATCATGGAAGAAGAGGAAGCAGTGGGACAGGAATAGGAATCGGAATTGGAAGTTCTGCCTGGGGGAAGATCTGTGTTTGGCGAATGGAGCTGAGCTGCTCAATGAAGTGACCCCCTTTCAGACTCACAGACCTCGTCAGTGGATTTGCAGGTAAATTGTTGCCTCAACTGGATGTGTTGTTGGGACCATCCACATCCTACCTCATCCTGACATCCCTACAGGTATAAGCGCCAGGAGGGAGATGGTGAGGGATGGAAGGGAAATGGAATAAAAGAGTAAGTGATCCCTGTGGAAAGTGGAGCCTGGTAGTTTGGCGGCGATGGGGACATAAAAATAGTTTTGTTTCTAAAATCACTTTGGTAAAATTGCAAATAGTGATTTGTGGACGCGGAATGTCATGGGGTCGTAGATAAGAGCAAGAGGAACTGTATCGTTGTTAAGGTGGCGGAAGACTTGGTGAGCGCGGACGGGCTGGTTCCACATTTAAAGCGACGTTAACAACAAAATTATCACCATCTCCCGTTCCCATCTCTCCGCTTTCCGAAGGGATGCCTCCCTCCACGATCCCCTGTTTCATTTAGCCCTCCAAACCTATCACCCTCACAGCGCTTATCCCTGCAAGCACCAAAGTGCTACAATGGCACATTCATCTCCTCCCTCTTCATTAGTACGGGCCCCACACAGTTCCCTCCACGTAAGGCAACATTTCACCAGTGAATCTGCTGTGGTCGTCTTTGTCTGGTGCTCCTGTTGCGGACTTCTCTACATTGGTGAGACCCGTGATGAACTGGAACTCATTCCGTCGAGCACCATCACTGCATCATGAAAAGCGGTGCTTCCCGGCGTCCAAACATTTTAATTCTGTTTCCCATTCCCGATCCGACAATTTCAGTCCCTTGCTTTTCCGCTTGTGCCACGATGCGCCTGCCCTCAAGACGTAGGAGTGACAACTGATCCAGGTAGCCTCCAACCTGGTGTCATGAATGATGATCAAAACATATCCCTCCTCTTCTTCTGTTCACCACTCTGGTTTCATGCCTATTTTAACCCACCTGTCACTTCCTAACTGCTTCTGTTTTTCCTGTTCTCCACTGTCCTCTCTGATCAGCTTCCTTCCGCTTCCATCCAGCGGGGGGGGGGGGTGCTGGGGTGTGTGTGTGTGTGTGTGTGTGTGTGTGTGTGTGTGTGTGTGTGTGTGTGTGTGTGTGTGTGTGTGTGTGTGTGTGTGTGTGTGTGTGTGTGTGTGTGTGTGTTGCCTTTGATTTCCAGCATTTGCTGAATTAGTTATCTTTAAAATATATATTTGAAAATTTGAAATGGATGGAGACGCACGGACGGATGAATCATTCAGAAATAATTCACGTCGTCCGTGTTTTCGGAGATTCCGTTGTCGGAGAAAATGTGAAAAGAAGCAAATCAACTCTAATCCGAATTTCAGCAGGAAGAAAATTCACCCCAAAAATAAAAAAAATGTATCACGTCTGATTTTCTGCTCCTAATAGGGGTGGATTTTATACGAACGAGAAACACGCTGTAAAACACATCACCTCACAATGGTGGTGCACCTCAAAATAACGCAGAAGCTGTCACACTTTACTTATTCAAGCAATGTCAGCTTCAGGGATGTTAATAAAATATCAGTAAATGTGTAGAAAGTTATAATCACTGCCTCAAAGTGCAGGAGCGTCAGATCCGGATGCAAATAGATGAGACAAGATGAATGGCGTCCAGCACCACGGGCTGATAAAGCATTTGTGATTATGGAACATTTTAGTCGGGCTTTGTCCAGGACAGTAATAAAACTTCACCAAACTGGAAACAAAAATGTGTTATGTTGTATTGCCAACATATTTAAATATGTCTCATTCATCCCCGTGCCGCTGAGAACTTGGATCTGATTCCCACATGGTGGATGGTTCTCTTCCTGCCACTGTTGAGAGTAGCGCTGCACTCAATGCAGATGGCCCACTCAGAAAGTAAATCATTTCGGGAGTGATACCTGGAATACGAGGGAGAGTTTTCCAAAATTAGAAATTTCAGCCAATTTTCCAAATAGGGTATAGGGAAATATTTGGCAAGAGTAACAGTGAATTATGTGCAAGTCAGCATTAGTTTCGTATGTAGAGGTTATCATCCGAGGGAGAAAAATTGCGAACTCTCTCCACTTCTGATCTCTCTGTGAGGATTGGTATGTGTTTCTTCGTCTTACTCTTCCGCAAGTTCAAATCAGCTGTTACGTCTTACTGACGTTGAGTGCTAGTTTTTTACTGTGACTCCACTTCACTAGTTGGCATATCTCACTCCTGTACGCCCTCCCATCAGCACCTGAGATGCTAGCAACAATAGTTGTATCTTTAGAAAACTTGTAGATGCTATTTGAGCTATGCATAACCACACAGTTATGTGCATAAGGAGAATAGAGCAATGAGTTAAACACCTACTCCTGAGGTTCGCCGGTGTTGAACGTCAGTGAGGAGGAGATGGTATCACCAATCCACAAAGATTATGGTCTTCCGGTTAGGAAGAGGGCACAGACTCCAGATAGGGGGGAGTCCATTCACAACGGTGATGCAGAGAAATTTCTTTAGCCAGAGGGTGGTAAAACGATGGAATTTGTTGCCTCATGCGGCTGCAGAGGCCATGTCGTTGGGTGTGTTTAAGGCAGAGATTGTTAGATTCTTGACTTGGCATGGCATCAAAGATTCCTCGGGGATGGCGGGGAACTGGGGTTGAGGAGGAGTCAAAAAAAGATCAGCCATAATTGAGTGGCCGAGCAGACACGATCGGCCAGAGGTCCAAATCTGCTGTGATTCTTTTGGTCTTATGATGGTATTATGTATAATTATGATGTAAAGTACACAGCAGCAAACTTAAATGAGAGGCACCCTCAGAAAAATGAATTATCCCTATGAGGGAAAACGTTCATCAGTAGGTCCCTGATGGAAGCCATCCCAGTGATCTGAGCAGACAAGTTGTTGACAAAGAAACATCCAGTGCCCGACTCATCCCCAGAAACCGAGGGAATTACAGGAAAAGGCGGTTAACACACAAAAGAAATCAACAATACATAAAGTACAAACAAGGTAGTAAGTGCAGAAAATGCCAAGGGAAACCAGACACAATCCAAGACTCTCCAGGATCCTGCAGCAACCTTGGCAAATATCATTTAACGAAATCTTGCTTTAAAAGACAAACTGATGAATGACGTCCAGCACTTCATGAAGACACCGTCAATTAAAGCCTGATCCAGTTTTAGAGTCAAAATCTTACAAATTATACGATAATCAATACATTATTTCAGATAGGACAATCCATAATAACCACCCGGATAAAATATTACAGGATAAACAAGCAGTAACAGCTCCTTCAATCGATAAAACCATCCGAACACACACATGTTCCTCGACCAGTGGAGTACCTCACAACAGACAGCATTTATGTCATCAGTCAGATAACATAATTATTCCCTCTGCCAAACAGCTTCCAAATGTTGCTACTCTGTTGTTTGTTGCCAGGCCCCGCGGCTGATTCCCTTCTCCTCATCATGCGTTCTTACCTCGACCAACCTCCAGAGCTCCAAACTCGGCCCTGTGCAGACCCGCCTCTGGTTTCCAACCCTGGTTCATTGAAAATTCAATTGATGGTTTCTCATTCCGCTTTCAGTCTTTAGAGTTTAAAAACAACCCTGTAGAAGCAGGGAGAATGAACCATAATGTGGAACTGAATCGTGAACAGGGAGATTAACTACAAATGTCATTCTTCCTCAGCCCAGAATTTGAGGGGTGAAGAACACGGCAGACAGAACTACAGTCGGCTCATCTTCTTCACTTTGCAGAAAATTCAAGGGAAACCTCTTCACCCACAGAGTGGTGACTTTGGAACTCATCACCGCAGGGAGAGCGAGAGGGGAACAACAGGGGAGGATTTAAAAGGACTGTCGTGGAACAGAGTCACTGGCAGGATCCAGCTGGCCTGAGTTGACCCTCTATTGTACACTAGTTCTGTTATAACTTCACCAAGTACCGGAGACAGAGTTTAAAATAAAACTGATCTATTTGTCTCAGATCCAGTCCCATTAAAGTTGAATATGCAGCAGAAAAAAAACTCCTCCCATGCTAGTGACCAGGGTGCAGAACTGGATCAGCGCCAGGAAAAATTGCAGAGCTCAACACAGTTTTAAACTTATTGAAACCGTCTCTGAATCGCAGAGTATGTCATAAGGTTACACAAGTGACTGCATCGCTTCCACAGTCACAGCATGTGAACAACATCTCCGCTGCAAACTCGCTGGTGTCCCTTAGGCCAACTAGCTGGTTGAATCCCTTCTCTCAGTGCGAGCGGGTGAATGGCCTCTTTCCAATGTGTACTGACTGCTGTGCCAGTAGGTAGGATGACCGAGTGAATCCCTTCCCGCAGTCTGAGCAGTTGAATGGCTTCTCCCCAGTACGAACCGGCTGGTGTGCTTGTAGGCTAGATAACCGTGTGAATCCCTTCCCACACAAAGAACAGGTGAAAGGCCTCTCTCCAGTGTGAACTCTCTGATGGACCTTCAGTTGAAATGACCGAGTGAATACCTTCCCACAGCCTGAGCAGGTGAACGGCCATACTCCAGCGTGAACTGACTGGTGTCTCTGGAGGGTGGATGAGTGATTGAATCCTTTCCCAGAGTCTGGGCAGTTGAAATAGCCATTTCCCTGTGTGGGCTGACTGGTGTGTCTGTAGACTGGAGAACTGAGTGAATCCCTTCCCACAATCTGAGCAGGTAAACGGCTTCACCCTAGTGTGAACTGACTGATGTATCAGTAGGTGAGATGACAAAGTGAATCTTTTCCCTCAGGCTGAGCAAGTGAACGGCCTCTCCCTAGTGTGATCTCGCTGATTTACCTTCAGTTGAGATGACTGAGAAAATCCCTTCCCGCAGTCTGAGCAGGTGAACGGCTTCTCCCCAGATTAAACTGACTGATTGCTTGTAGGCTAGTAAAATGTGTGAATCCCTTCCCACAGTCTGAGAAGGTGAACGGCCTCTTCTCAGTGTGAATTCTCCGACGTACCTTCAGTTGAAATCTCCGAGTGAATCCCTTCCCAAAGTCTGAGCAACTGAACGGCCACTCCCCTGTGTGAACTGGCTGGTGTCTCTGTAGGTGAGATGACGAAGTAAATCCCTTCCCACAATCTGAGCAGGTGAACGGCCGCTCCCCCGTATGACCTTGCTGGTGAGCCATCAGGTCAGATGACCATGTGAATCCTTCCCCACAAATTCAGCAGGTCACCGGCATCTCCTCAGTGGGATCTGACTGGTGTGTCCACAGGTGCGATGACCAACTACATCATTTCCCACATATAGAACAGTTGAGTGGTCTTGCCCCAGTGTGGAATTGCTGATGGACTTTCAGTTGAGATGACCGAGTGAATCCAATCCCACAGTCTGTGCAGGAAGGATGATTGGGTGAATCCCTTTCTCCGCTGCTTAATGGAGATGATCGGAAAAACTGGCGTGTTGTGTTTAAGGTTCTGTTAGACAAATTCTAGTCCTTTTTGACCTGAAAAAAAATTATAAAATACATCAATGTGTGAAGGACAACATTGCAGATGAGGTCACTTTAGTCACCAAGATATGATCCGACATCACACTGTTAAAGTGATTTTCAACCCAAGAGGGCAAGAGAAATCATTATGGAACTGGGCACATTGCTGGCAGCTCACTCTACACCCTGACGACGCTCTGAGTGAAGATGCTTCCACTCATGTTCCCTTAACATTTTACCTTTCACACCTAAACCATGACCCCTAGTTGTAGCCCCACCCGAAGTCAAATGAAAAAGAGTGCTTGCCTTTACCCAATCTAAACCCTCATTATTTTGGTATACCTCCATCAAATCTCCCCTCAAACTTCTACAGAAGATTTACAGAAGAGATTTAGAAGTGTGTTGCCTGGAGTGGGGAGCCTCCCTTATGAGAATAGGTTGACTGAACTCAGACTTTTCTTCTTGGAGCGACGGAGGATGAGAGGGGACCTGATAGAGGTGTATAAGATGATGAGAGGTATTGATCGTCTGGATAGTCAGACGTTTTTTCCCAGGTCCGAAATGGTTGCCACAGGTGGACACAGATTTAAGATGCTGTGAAGTAGGTACAGAGGAGATGCCAGGTGTAAGTCTTTTACTCAGAGAGTGGTGAGTGTGTGGAACGGGCAGCCGGTAACGGTGGAGGAGGCGGACACGATAGGGTCTTTTAAGAGACTTTTGAATCGGTACACGAAGCACAGAAAAATAGAGGGCTACAGGTAAGCCTAGTAATTTCTAAAGTAGGGTCATGTTCGACACAACTTTGTGGGCCGAAGTGCCTGTATTGTGTTGTAAGTTTTCTATGTTTCAATATAACTGAAATAAAAGTCAGATGAGCTCAGGGCCTGGAATTATTATACTGTAGTCATTAGTGAGTCTGGGTAGCATTTAGAGGAAAAAAATATTCGGGGTCTTGATATCGCTTGAAAACCAAGGCTCCCTTTCAAATTCTATTTTGGCAGGTACATACAAACTCCACACACTCAATATTTCACTTCTGAAGGCCTCCCACTCACCAAGTACTCCTTTGCCAGAAGACAGCCTGTCCCAAACCACACTTGTCACACCCAGCGAATCCACAGTCACTTCCAGGACTGCAGCGACACACGGCGCATCTGGAAGGGCATCCAGGACATCACCAACTATAGGACAACATCACCTGACTGTGCGGGTGCTGCCTCCCTCCCAGATGCGCTGAACAACTTCTACGCCCGGTTTGAGGCGGAAAATGTCGTGGCGGCGAGTACGTCCACCCCTCCTACAAGTGACCAGGTGCTGTGTCTCACCGTGGCCGATGGGAGGAGAACCCTGTGTAGAGTCAACCCACGGAAGGCTGCTGGACCAGCCAACATCCCTGGTACAGTGCTCAGAGGATGTGCAGACCAGCTAGCAGATGTTCTCACTGACATTTTCAACATATCCCTGAGCAGCGCCACCATTCCAACCTACTTCAAGACCGCCACCATTTTCCTTGTGCCGAAGAAGTCTTCAGTGTCCTGCCTAAATGACTACCTTCCGGTTGCACTCACATCTATCATAATGAAGTGTTTCGAGAGGATCGTTACAAGGCATATCAAGACATCGTTGCCCCACTCACTGGACATCCTGTAGCTTGTGTACCGTCCCAACCGCTCAACAGATGACGCCATTGCCACCGCCCTTCACCTGGCTCGAACCCACTTGGACACAAAAGACACATACGTTCGGATGCTGTTCACAGACTTCAGCTCAGCATTTAACACAATCATCCCTCAGAAGCTGATTGGACAGCTGAGCCTACAGGGCCTGGAAACCTCCCTCTGCAAATGGATCCTACACTTCCTGACTGGGAGGCATCAGTCAGTTCGGATCGGAGGCAGCAACTGCAACACCATCACATTGAGCACGGGGCCCCCCTCCAGGGCTGCGTGCTCAGTCCACTGCTGTTCACTTTGTGTTCACTCTGACCCACGACTATGCTGCAGCGCACAGCTTTAACCACATCATCAAGTTCGCCGATGACACGACCATGGCTGGTCTCATCAGCAAGAACGACGAAACAGCTTACAGAGAGGAGGTGCAGCGGCTATCGGATTGGTGCACAGCCAACAACCTGTCCCTTAATGATGACAAAACAAAAGAGTTGGCTGTTGACTTCAGGAGGGCACTGAGCGACCAGTCCCCGCTGAAGATCGACGGCTCCTCGGTAGAGATCGTTAAGAGCATCGAATTTCTTGGTGCTCACCTGGCGTGGAAACTCACCCGGTCCGTCTACTCCAACTGCAGAACACTCCCTTTACAATCGTTCCCCCGACCGTAAAACACGTCCTGAGGATATCCCTGCTCTTGTAACAGTCAAGTGTCTGTGACAGTTTGGAAAATACTTCAACTAAAGTAAAAATCACGTCAGCAGCACTGAACGCTTCTATTGTTACCGACCTGACCTGTATGAAGTCAGCAATCTTCCGCCGATTCTGCATTTTCCGGACGACCAGGCATATGGCTGTTTGAATTCAAGACGCATTTGCTAATTCTGTTAATTGTAAAACATATTTATTTGAAAACTCCGAGGTATTATCATTAGACGCGGGCGTTATCTACACAGATGGCCATTTAATGTAAACACATACTTCATTCCATTCCTCAGCTCTTCCCTGAATTTCCTCTGTGTTAGTGTATAGATACGAGTATTGGTACATACACTGAGAAATTGTAACATGTACCCAAATTGCTGAAGAATGTATACCGAGGAACTCAAATATCTGTCCTGGTAAAAATAGTGTTGCACTTGCCATTTCAGGGTATGGGTATAAGTCTTACGGTTAAACCGTTGAACACTACAATTAAGCCGATTGGCAGCAATGGTGTTAAAATACTCTCCAGTAATTCGTATCCTCTCCACACGGGTGAAGTAAGGTATTCATATGAGCCGGTGCACCGCCACGGCGTGATGCCAATGATGACGAAAGGTTCAAGGGCAAAGTATAACGGGATACTTCTCCCGCAGCTCAGTATAACCACGGTCACGATAACTGCCGTTGCTGTTCTCTCAGTGCAGTATCGTTCCCGCAGCTTTCGACAACCTATTGTGATGAAACGATCTAAGGTAAAACTGACCGTCAACCAAACAGAACAGTCCGTCGCTGCCCTCCCAAATACAAGTGTCAGAGCGCATACAGAAGTGATGAGCAGGGATCTAGAATACATGTAGATATTGTTGGTGTGTTCCACTAAAACAACAACGATAACCACCTTCAGATCCGCTGCTGCCATTCCAACCAGGTAACGGGTGATGCATTTGGAGAGTCCACATTTTCCACGAAATAGGATCACAATCGCCGTTAACTTAACTGCAATAAATTGGAAATAAATAAATATAATTAAAAAAAATATAGATATTGTTGGTCTGTTCAACTAAAGCAACAACGACAACCACCATCAGATCCGCTGAGGCCATTCCGAACAGGTAACGGGTGATGCATTTGGAGAGTCCGCATTTTCCCCGAGATAGGATCACAATCGCCGATAAATTAACCTCAGGACATTGGAAAGCAAAATAGAAATATTGTCAGCGGCATCTCTCTGAATGCCCCCATGGATATGGTCTGTTTGGAAGTGGATAGCTGGAGTCCAGAATGTGCGGTCTCCGTCACTGCACTCCGGCTGCAGGGCAATGACGCTTGTAAATGTCAGTGCATTGGCGACCTTCCGACAGTTCAGAGAAAAGAATCTGTTCCATGATTCACATACCGGTGAACGGCGATCGTCCCAGTAAACACCATTTCAATTATTAAAGGTGAAATACTGACGGGATTGTTTGCAGCGGTGACAAAATGGAATCTAGAGATACAAAACACATTTTATCCTGACTCATGTAAGAACAGACCTACGAGTCCAGAATAGACCGGACCGACATTTAAATAATCTGCCACGTTGTTCTACGGTCGAAGAGTCTACATTCAGAGAAATTCGGACCTAGAAAAGCAGAGACCAGCGTCAATTCAGAAAGCCTAGCCAGGTGAAATTATGAAGCAATTTCAATATCAGCACGAACGTAATTAACAAATAAAAAATCACTTCGATCAATGTAAGAAAATGAAAATAATAAAAAAAAAGATGCTGGAATCCTTAATTCAGGAAACACATTTCAGCCGAAGGTAGCATCTGTGCTTAGTAACAGTGCGGATACCGCAGCGCAGTAACGACGTCACCATACATAAAGTAACCAGTTCCGGCATCTTACCGGGGACACCAACCGCTACCAGTGTGGGATAGAAAATAGCCGCGATGTAGTAAATCGCCGGATATCCCATATTCCGTTTAGAAGCAGCGTTCAGTTGTACGGAACGTTTCTGCTGCTCAGATGGACTGGGGTTCGGTTTCGCAGACTTTTATTGAGGCGAGAGCAATTCCACTGAGGTAATCAGCGTGGCGATCACGCCAGGGACATTAGTGGCATCCAACTACACAAACTCTTACGTTAAACTATTTACACTCACTCTCTCGCAGTATCATGAATTCTGCTTCTCAAGGGATACTGCAATCTATTTACTTTAGAAAAATTTATAGTTTGCATTTTTTCATGTTATTTTCAATGATAGCTGGCTTCAGCGATTTAAATAGGACATTTTTTCTAACTGTGTTGCTTTTAAAGTAGGCATTCATTGTAAAGTCGATTTATTTTGTAAGATTTGACGAAGCACATTCGCTTCTGAAATTGAAGGAAGGAATTTGTCCTGGATAGGGAATAGACAACACTTCCTTAACAAAGGGAAACATTCGTTCATCTCTTCTTTCGTTCCTTCCAGCCATTCCGGGCGTTTTGAATGATGGAAGTCACAGCTGACATATATTACGATAAAATACACTGCACTTATGTACCTATAAAGACATTAAAAGATCCACTGCGATATTCCAGAGACCTGCGAGAAAATTCGGAAAATTAGCGAGGGCTGTTGACAGTTTGAAGAACAATATGGGCTGTTTGGCACGAGCTGACCCCGGCAGTGAAAGATTCCAAAGTGAATCACTTCGTAACTTTTCGTGTTTAACTCCACCTGTAACTTCTCAGCGCTGCTCTGCGGACTGTCACTGTCCTGTTGGAAATCGATGGCAACCGTCTCTGCTCTCCATAATTGCACCAGCCTTCACATCACGGCAAATACTATAAGCCACACTTCCACTTCCTTATCCAAAGCATTTACAAAAACACAAAAAACCTTGGGTCTCGGAACAGATCTCCGCAGTACTCCATTGGTTAGTGACATCCAGGGAGAAAACTCTCCATCCACAACTACCCATTGCCTTCTGGAGGCGTCAGTTCTGAATCCACCAGCCAAATATCCCTCGATGCCAAACATTCTGACGTTATGAACGGTCCTAATTCCGACTCCCGCAGTTTTGTTAACACCTCGAAACAAGCTTTGCTCTGCTGTTTCTTCCGTCACATGTTATGGGCGGCATCATAATGGGCCTCCTAAATACAGTCAATTAATTGCTTCTTGCATTTGTCCTTTCCGATGCCATCATACTCGGTCGGTGATAAATCAAGCCCAAACAGGGATTCTAACCATTTCATTTTAGATAACATTGTCTTTGACGTGTTTTTATTTCCATTCGTTCAGCACTTGCATTGTATTGTGGTCAGTAAGGGATACCAACATGTGTTTTTACCCCAGAGAGTTTCACATGTGGGTGTAGCAGAAACCATGACTGATCCTAGAGAGCATTGCAATACACCGCGGGTAGAAACTCTGTCCAACTTAATCCTGGCTGTAACGTCAGCGGTTTTCATTATCTAATTGGGAAAGCCTGTATCCACTTGCTGAATGCATCCACTATCTCGAAAATATATTTCGGTTCTGCAAAAGATGGAGGTCAGGATCCAACAGAATTAACCTGCAAGTTAACACATGGTCCTTCTACAGGGCATGTCTTAAAAATGCTTTTCTACCCGATTTGTCTGGGCTGTAACTGGATACATATTAAACAATTCTTACAATAATGTATATTTCCTCGCAGTTCTAGCCACCAACACAGTTTCTTCAATTGTTCCATAGTTCTATCTGATCCTTGATGTCTACAAATGTCACGGTGTTTGTTTTCTTTCAGAATTCCGCACCTCGAATTTTCCACTATCAAGTATACTTCAACTCCGTGTCTGTATCCGTTGATATTTCCCAAAGTATTCAGAATTCTCTCCTAACATTTCTTTGTTAACTCCTAGTTCAGTTGCTGTGTCATTACTCAGTATATATGTGTACCGTTTGCTTATTTCTCTGTCATCCCTACCTCTATATCTGTATTCCATTTCAACACCCAACTTGATTCTAGTTTGGCTAATTCACCAGCCCTCCTGCTCCCTTCCGGGGATGTCTTTAAGCGAACCTCCACCTTTTTTATGCATCTGTGTTTTTTTCTTGCATTCTCAAATGTTTACTTAAACAAGGGGAATGATGGTAATGGTTTGACGTCTGTTGAGATATAACCTCTAGATTCAGTCAAAGCATGAGAATGCATTGAATGAAGGGAGATGGGTCATGTACAGTCATCAGTTCAGTCTCATTCGGTATCGTGTTTAAAGCAGAAGTAGTGAGTCAGAGGGCTTGTTCCTGTGCTCTAGTGTTGCATGATGCTATCTTGTCCAGGTGATGTGAACACATTGAAATATCTGTCTATTAATCGTCTGCCGTCCAATCTCCTCCATTCATCTCGTTCTTATGCACTGATGGGTGTAATGTAATGTAGGATACGGTGCTTGCAACACAGGAACAAGCTCTTCCACCCACCATGTCCATGACGAGCGGAACTTTCCCGGCTGCACTGTGACGTTGCCGTGACGTTGCCGTGACTTCAAATTCTCCGAAATTCATCAATCAGCCGCGTGCTGCAACGTACAACTTTGGTTTACTGCTAATGTAAAACTTGAGTTTCCCTCGCATTCTTAACCTCAATCCCTCTCAGTGTTGGACAGAGCAAATTAGTAAGTATTTTAAAACTGAAGTAATTTAACAACTGTCCTATCACAGATCAGTCGGAATTTGACATTAGGAAATCGAAATGAATATTTTATGATTCATGAGTGGGTCATTACTCAAATCAATACATGGTCTGCTGCCCATTGAAATATATGTGACAGAATCGGCAAACATAACAGAGCAGAGTACACAGTGAAGTCAGCAATTTAAAATTGCTGAGGGAAATGTATTCATATAAATATTGAAAGATCATGAAACTCACACCTCGCTGCGTCTTCTTTCGATCAATTTGTGAATTTAATTATACTGTAATTTATTCAAATTATTAAAACTATTTATTTTGATTAATTTCATTCAACATTTCAGAAGTTGCGTTGCCAAACTACAGAAGGTTACTGACCAGTTGCTGCTCACTTGGCTCTAAGTGCTTTAGCAACGGTTTGTTGCAATGAACGGCTGGAATTGAACCCAACTGCAGGACACGGGCACGCAGATCCCATTAACAAACATGTGTTTATTGATGGTTGCAAGGAAGACCGCAGAACGATGATTGAATGCTTTCGTGGACGTGAACTCTGAACAACAAACCGGAGGAAACTGGGCACGGAGCTTGGGCATTGAGGTTGGACTTGGACTTGGACACGGAAACGGAGTCTGAGCTTGGACTCAGACACAGAGCCTGGTCCTGAACCCAGACACGGGCCCAGGACTCGGAGCTTGGTCATTGAGTTTGGACTTGTACACGGACATGGAGTCTGAGCTTGGACTCAGACACAGAGCCTGGTCCTGTTTCCAGACACGGGCCCAGGACTCGGAGCTTGTTTATTGAGGTTGGACTTGGACACGGACACGGAGTCTGAGCTTGGACTGAGACACAGAGCCTGGTCCTGAATCCAGACACGGGCACAGGACACGGAGCTTGGACTCGGACTTGTACACGGACACGGAGTCTTACCTTGGACTCAGTCACAGAGTCTGGTCCTGAATCCAGACACGGGCCCTGGACCCGGAGCTTGTTCATTGAGGTTGGACTTGGACACGGACACGGAGTCTGAGCTTGGACTGAGACACAGAGCCTTGTACTGAATCCAAACACTGGCCCTGGACTCGGAGCTTGGACTCGGACTTGGACACCGACAAAACTAAACAACGAGAGATGATTCATATCTTGACTCGGAGGAGAGGCAAACGGCCGTGAAAACTCAGCTGGATACGAAAAAGACAGAATTCCCGGAGCAACTTAGAGTCCACTATTCTCGGCTGCCGGAAACGTGCATTGCCGCGTTGGCTGAGCTGACGGTCAGCAGCCGAGTCGATGTAATCCTGGGTTTTATGCTGCAGGATCGAATGAGAATCAGGTGTCTTAATCAAAGAGTCCGGTGTAATACGGGGAAAAGGAAATTAAACGAAATGAGGAGTCAACGGACCGGACCGTGACAGTACCCCGCCCTTCAATGGGAGCGTCCAGGCGACTCAACAGGCTTGGCCGGATTACCGACGACCCGTGTGGTTGGCGGGGGACTTATGGTCTGGGAGAAGGGGACTCTGGTTAGCAACAGCTTGTAAGAGAGTAACTGTGTCCGCTGGGTCCATGTTTGGCTGGTCCGGTCTGATCCAATCAACAACTGGAACCGGACACAAATGCAGGACACGGGCACGGAGATCCCATTAACAGACGCGTGTTTATTAATGGTTGCAAGGAAGACCGCAGGGCATCGATTAAATACTTAAGAGGATGTGAATTTGGACAAGAAACCAGAGGAACCTGGAGCCGGAGCTTCGTCATGGAGCTTTCACTTGCACATGGACACGGAGCCTGAACTTGGACCTAGACACGGGCCCTGGACTCGAACTTGGACACAGAATCGGGACTGGAATTTGGACACAGACAAAACCAGACGACAGCTGATTCGTATCTTGGCTCGGAGTGGCGGCAAACGGCCTGGAATCCTCAGCTGGACACGAGACGACAAAACCAAACAACGGCAGGCAATTCTTAACTTGGCTCAGAGTGGCGGTAAAGGTCCGGCAGTTCTTAGCTGTACACGAAAACGACAGGTAATTCGTATCTTGTCTCCGAGTAGGAGCAAACAGCCGGCAAAACTCAGCTGGATACGAAAACGACGGAATTCTCGAAGCCACTTAGAGTCCACTATTCTCGGCGGCCGGAACGTGCATTGCCGCACTGACTGAGGTGACGGTCCAGGAGCCGAGTAGATGTAAGCCGGAGTTTTATCCTGCCGTTTCGAATAAGAATCAGGTGCGTTAATCAAAGTGTCCGGTGTAATACGGGGAAAAGGAAAATAACTGAAATGAGGAGCCAACGGATCTGACCGTGACACAATTAGCATGCAGAACTATGTCAGGTCGAATGCACTTGTTGCTAATTAACTCTGTGACGCTGAATGTGCTGCTCAATACAAATGTCATCATTCATAAGTTCAAGATGCATGTCACAATTTTAACTGAAACCAACTGCAGAAGTCTTCCGTTCTAAAATAAGCTCAGGGAATAGCGAACATAATTTAAGTGTGTTTTCTAAATCAGAGGAACAGCGGATAAGAATGAGCAAAATACACCCGCGCACACTGAATCAGAGACTCACAAGGCGGTGACAACACAATTTCACACTGTAACAGAGACTTGTACATAAATAAATGCATACACTAACACCGATCCTGGAAGTGACACCTTCAGATCCCCACACTCTCAGTCTGTACCATTGATATGCACAAAATGAATCCTGCACTTCCTTAGTGTATTGAGGCCGTTGAGTACAAAATGAACCACTTCTCCTCACACTATACCCGCGGCAAGCTGGTAGAGACTGAAAAGCACACTCGAATAAATGTCTCCAGTTTGTTGACTGTCTCGGCCCTGCTGTCGATCTCTATCACTAATTTATGTGGATTTCATATCAATCCTGTCTTCATTTGCAGCTCGAAACCTACTGCATCCTGAATCCTTTTCTGTCCAGCAGTCTGAACTATTAGTCTCTGTTCTCCAAAATCACTGCTTTATTCATCTCGTACTGCTATGAAAGTATCTTATTTCTGCAATATGGTCCCGCAACAGTTTCAATGTCACTTCATTTTTTCCCTGTCGCTTATTCAATATGCAGACTCTGTACAACACGTCCAGTCATGGAAGAGAAAGGCATGAACAGGGCCGTCGGTGAATAATGTAATACAGTTACCTGTTAGAGAGAGAGAGGGAGAGGAGAGAGAGAGAGAGAGAGAGAGAGAGAGAGAGAGAGAGAGAGAGAGAGAGAGAGAGAGAGAGAGAGAGAGATGCCTCTGCACACACACACACACACACACACACACACACACTTTAACACGCACACAGATACACGGACAGATACTACCGATGTGGGGAAGATAGATTAAGAGATGGAGGGAAGGGTCACAGCATGGACTTCAAAGAATCAAACAACACATATCACACGCGGGATGCTGATCTAAATGAAGCAAGTATTTATGTCGCTAGGGCTGCTGGAGAACTGGACAGAGTGTCAGTGTACACAGAGGGTATGTTTTATCTCCGGGGTCACATTGTTCGATAGGGTGGGGTGGGTTTGCTGCCGGAGTGACACTTCGATCAAATGTGACACGTGACTTCCCTCACATTCCTAATCACAAACTCTCTCAGAACCACACAGAGCAAGACTGTTGTTATTTAATCAGCGAACACGGATGACGCGATACAGGGCAGTATGAAGCTGCCATCAGAAAATTGAAATGAACATTATATTACTTATCTTTGGGACATTACTCGAATAAACTCACACCCTGGGGCACATTAAGAAAAGAATGAAAGAACCGGCAAACATAACAGACCAGAGATACCGGCAAAGGGAGCAATTTGGTGTTGTTGAGAGAAACGTATTCACATAAATGCTGCTGGAACATGAAACGTGCTGCCTTTGTGAGTTTTATTTTCATTGGATACAGAATGAAACCCTCACTCTCACATTGTAACAGAGACCGACAGATACAGACTGGAACCCACCTACTCACGCTGTAGCAGAGACTGACAGATACAGAATGAAACCCACACCCTCACACTGTGACAGAGACTGACAAATACAGAATGAACTCCACACTTTCACACTGTAGCAGAGACTGACAGATACAGAATGAAACCCGCACTTTCACACTGTGACAGAGACTGACAGATACAGAATGAACCCCACACTTTCACACTGTAGCAGAGACTGACAGATACAGAATGAACCCCACACTCTCACGCTGTAGCAGAGACTGCCAGATACAGAATGAAACCCACACACTCACACTGTGACAGAGACTGCCAGATACAGAATGAAACCCACACACTCACACTGTGACAGTGACTGACAGATACAGAATGAAACCCACACTCCCACACTGTGACAGAGACTGACAGATACAGAATGAAACCCACACACTCACACTGTGACAGAGACTGACAGATACAGAATGAAACCCACACACTCACACTGTGACAGAGACTGACAGATACAGAATGAACCCCACACTCTCACACTGTGACAGAGACTGACAGATACAGAATGAACCCCACACTCCCACACTGTGACAGAGACTGACAGATACAGAATGAAACCCACACACTCACACTGTGACAGAGACTGACAGATACAGACTGGAACCCACACTCTCACACTGTAGCAAAAAATAAATGAATAAAATGAAATACACACTGTCACTCTGAACCAGGGTGTGAGAACTGAAGAACCCCTCACTCTCAGTCTGTATCAGGAAATGATATCTAAAAATCTGAACACCCCCTCCCCACAGGGGACTGGTGGGTACAGAATAAACCACCCCTCTTCACATTATACCGGCGACAGGCAGGTGGAGAATGAAACACACACTCTCGTATTATCTGATGAATGTCTCCCGTTTGTTGATCGTTCTCTGACAGTAATGCTGCATTTCATGTAAACTTCATATCAACCCTGACTTCATTTTCAACTTGAAACCTTCGAAAAGCTGAATGTTTTTCTCTCTGGCAGATTCTGCAGATTTTCCGTTCTCCCACTGTACACTCTTTATTTTTTCATTCTGCTATGTATATTTCTCGATTCTACAAAATTGCCCTTCAACTGTTTCGTCACTTTTATCTTTTCTATCCCTTAATCGTCATGCCGACTCAACCGCTAAGTACATTGTTTAACGCGGTCGGAGTGGGAAGAGAAAAGAGAAAGAGTGGGAAATCGTCTTTTATTTGTGTGTGTGTGTGTGTGTGTGTGTGTGAGAGAGAGAGAGAGAGAGAGAGAGAGAGAGAGGAAGCATTCATCAGCCTGATACTGATTACATTATACGATTCTCTCTCTGTTTCTCACACACACACACAGACCAAACACAGCTCCACACAAATACACATATCCACACACAGATGCACACACACACACACACACACGTTCAGATCCTACAGATTTGGGGAACATAGTTGAAGAGATGGAGGGATCCGTGGACAGCTCTGAACATGCAGGTATCGGGAATAGTTATTGCACTGCGGAAGCTGATCAAAATGACTTAAACATCGTTGTCCTCCAGGTCTGATGCAGATCTGGACAGGGGGTCTCTGTACACAGCGCCTATGTTTTATGACTGATGGCACATAGTGTAACGGGATGGGCTGGGTTTCTTGCCTGAGCGTTCAAAGTAGAGCTGCTGAATGAAAAAGAAAATGTGAATGATATTAACTGAAGGTCTGCAGGAGGCGACCGTGAGGGTTTTCATGTGTTTCTGTATACAGATCACACTGAGGGGAAATCGGAACTCTCTGTAGATGAAACAGAAGGTGGACAGTGAAAATTGCTGAAAATTCTGGAAGCATCGATTCCCCAATGTTTGTGGATCGAGAACCATAGTGAAAGTGTCAGTTTGGAAAATGGGAACAGTCGTGACCGCTGTCAATACAACTGTGGAAAGCTGTAAATGAAGCCTCTAATTGATCACTTACTGGTCTTATTTACACATTTTGGTCGAAATACACAGAGGGATCAGACTGAGGTAAAGCCAATTGATAGTGACGTGATCCTGTTACATTTCCTCATTATTTGCACATGAGGCACTGCCGGTGATGTAATTTGTTTGTTCAATAACAATGGTCAGATGTGGGACCCTGTCACTGGAGATGGATTTTCTGTATAAGTCAGAGCCTGTTACAGAACGTCAGCCAGAGTGTCTTGCCGAGCTGTGGAACTCAGAACTATAGTTTTCACTGGGCCACTCAGATGGGATATCCAGTAATCTGGCGGATAGAAGACATTTACCACCCGGTTATTTCTGCCGTTGGAATTCCCGGTAAGCCACTGACACCCTTGTAAACGGCAGAATCTGAGAGTTAATTCCGATGTCCCGAGGTGTTTCTCTCGCTACTTGTTTCCACAGTCACCTGCCTTCCGTCCCCGCGCTGACAATATTAATCCCATCACTTTCGTAGCAGTCAGCGCTCCATATTGTAGCCGAGATGCTGCTTTTGATTGAAATCCTTTCCGCTGCCTCGTTGTCATGGAATAATGCAGATCAGAAATGTCTGCACAGGAGGACACCGGCTCTACTGCATCTTTCGTAGCAGTCAGCGCTCCATATTGTATGCCTTTGTTTGAAATCTTCTCCGCTGCCCCGATGTCATGAAATAATGGTGAATTGAAATATCGGCACAAGAAGACACGGGCTGTACTGCATCTGTGAGGACCAGCCGTCCTTCTGTGGTTCTGTCCAAAGAAATTGCGTGTGAATTGTGTGACTGGATAATGGAACAACGCGAAAGGTTCATTTATTTTAAAAATGTGAGCAGATGGAACTGCAGATGAGGAATTCATTTTGTTCCTGTGCTCCTCCGGACCGGTGATGCGGTTATTTAATGTCCATCCTTCACTGCGGCCGAGGAAGCCTTTCAGCAGCTCTGCTCCCACGGGTTTTGATAATTTTACCCAGATTTACCAAATTTACAAAACTCTTGGCAAGGTCTAATCTGTGTCTATCACACTGCTGCTCAATTTCCTGAACTCGTCAGTAATTTCCTTGCTCTCTCTTGCAGTTAACCTGGTGGTGATTGTTATCCTGTTCCGGGGAAAGTGCGGTCTCTCCAAATGTGTCACTCGCTACCTATTGGGAATGGCAGTGGCTGATCTCATGGTCGTTATCTCTGAACCTCTACTGAAGTGGACTGTTATGATATATTTCAGATTTTCTGTCTTCCGTTTGCAGGGTCGTTTATTGCCTGCTTTTAGCCAGCACCGGGATCTCTGTCTGGCTGACAGTCGCGTTCACCTGTGACAGATTTGTGGCCATTTGTTGTGCAAAGCTGAAAATAAAATATTGCACGGAAAGAACAGCAGCTGTGGTTATCGGAACTGTGAGTGTCCTGGGTTGTTTAGAAAGTATCCCTTTCTACACATTGCAACCTACGAAGATAATTAATGGAGTTTTCCATGGTTGCGTGATCAAAGCGAGCTTCTCTACGTCCCCCTCGTGGGCCGCATTTGAGATGATTCATCGCATTTTCATGCCTTGTCTCCCGTTCTTTCTGATTTTATTGTTCAATGTTCTGACCGTTAGACGGATTTTTTTCGCCAATAAAGTCCAGATGGGACTCCGGGGTCGCAGCGACGGAAAGAATGACAAGGATCCGGAGACGGAGAGTCGAAGGAAATCGGTCGTTTTACTGTTGAGTATAACCGGGAGTTTTATATTTCTGTGGTTAACACGGGTGGTAATTGATATCTACCAGTGGATTACAAAAATCCCTCGCTACTCGGTCGTGGATCCTGTTTATATCTCACTGATACCCCGTCCTGCAACCGATCAGCGTTATACAACACCCGTATATCTCATACAGTTTGAGTGACAACGGAACTGTCCGGCAAGATTAACTGACAAGACAATCACATTCCAGAGACGCTAAAGACCTGCGGTTAATTTTGTTGTGTGAATGCATTACATGTCCTCCTGATGCTTACTGCTGTCTGGGTCCTATCAGAAACAAGAAGAATCTGCAGATGCTGGAAGTCAAAGTAATACACAGAAGATCCTGGAGGAACTCAACAGGCCATGCAGCATCTATCTAAAAGAGACGTTTCGGGCCTCGACCCTTCATCAAGGTGATCCAATGCAATAGGATTGGACTTTTCTACCGTAACTGCTGCGTCGGTGACAGATCTTAGAAAACCAGTCATGCGTCTTACAACAGGTGTAATTTTACAGAATAATGTCCAATGGGTAGGCTGCGGCCCCCATGTCGTTGTGCTAAAATGCCACCAGCAAACCCTTGTTGCTCATTCACAAGTAACTGGAAATGAGCTAGACGGTCGGATATGCCCAAGGCAGGCATAACGTAAGGCAGTTCAGTACTGGTGTGGGGAGGTGGTGCATTATTCAACGCTGCGATTTGTTCTTTTGCAATTTGCTCAGTTCCTTGAGAAAGCATGTGTTCTAAATACTGTGGAGTGGCCTGCAGGGTTGGGGGGGAACAAGCAATCAGCATGGTCAAAGAGGAACTGGGAACGTTATTGACGAAAATACAGCTGTCGAGCTGTCGGATGAAAGTGCGGAATGGGACGGTATTAATGTTGTTGTAGCAGGAGCTAGAATAGTTTTGATGGGCTGGATGATCTACCCCACCCACAGTGATCCCATGGCTACTAATAACATCAAGCACTTAGTCTGATCTCCAGGAGAATTGTAATCTATCTGGACCGAGAAGATCAGTTTATTAAATAAGGGCACACCTCTGTAAAGTCACTTACACTGTATTCCAAGCAGACCCAGCTGCCAGAGGATGCACCGGTCAGTAAGGGCACAGACCAGTACAAGACTACAACACAAGAGTAGATTTGTTTTCAAAACATAACACTGAATACCTATACCTGGACAATCCCAGTTTTGCACTGTAACTGTGATTAAAAAAAACATCATCAGTATTGTGTTCTAGTGGTATTAGCATTTGCAACACCATGCACGGTATGAGGAGGACACACACCTCTAAAAGAGTTGGCACCAGACCGAAGACAGACATCTCTGCAATAGTCGGTACCATTCTGTAAGGCAATTCATCTTTACAACAGCTTGCTCCGCACTGCAAGGTACACATGTTTACGACAAATGGCAACGTACTGTAAGGATATAGATCTTTACGACAACAGCATCGTACTATAGGAGTAGAGACCTTATTACAACTAGCACAATGTCCCAAGAGTTGAGACCACGTCAAGAGCTAGCACTGGATTGTAAGGGCGGAGTTCTTTGTAACTGTTGGCAGCATGTTCTGATGTGAAAGTCCTTTACAACAACTAGACAGCAAAAACCCCGCACAACCGCGGATAAGGTGGATGTGCAGAGGATGTTTCTGGTGGTGATGTGTCCAGAACTAAAGGGGACAGCCTCAGAATTGAAGGGCGAACTTTTACAAAGGACGTGAGGAAGATTTTTCTTTCTCCAGACAGTCGAGAATGTGATAGATGTAGAGGCCAAGTCCGTAGGTGAATGTAAGACACTGTAATATTGTCCCTGATTAGACGTACAACTCCACGTTTTTTTTTTACCTCCAACTCTGCGCTTTCTAAACTTATGAAAAACTTATATAGTCATCATCCATTCTTGAACCGCTCTCCGTCTGGGCACTGTAATGTATTCGTCACATTAAAAGTCTCATTTCAACCCATCAAATAGCTTAATTGAATTTTGCCTCCGCCTTTCTTCATTTTTTTGATCCGGTGCTCTCGTTCCTAGCGCATGGAAAAATTAGTTTATACCCTCGACAAGCAGTACCTAAACTTCCGGCCAGGGTATTAGTTCCCCTGACAAACACGCTGGTTGAACTCAGCAGGTCGGGCAGCATCCGCTGAAGAGAGAAGTTACCGTTTCGGGCCGAGATGCTTCGTCAGGAATGAAGAGGGAGGTGACAGGGGCCCTGTAACTAAGGTGGAGGGAGGGTGGGAAGGAGAACGCTAGTAGGTGCCAGGTGAAAAACTAATCAGATGAAAGATCAAAGTGTGGGGGAAGGGAAACAGGGAGGTGATAGGCAGGAGAGGTGAAGCAGGAATCTAAGGGGAAAACACTATGGGTACTAGAAGAAGGCAGAGTCATGAGAGGTGATAGGCAGCTAGGAGGCAGAATGGAAGTGGGATGGGGCAAGGTCGAGGGAGGGAATTGAAGGAAGTTGGAGAATTCGATGTTCATAACAAGGGGCCGGAGTCTACTCAGACTGTATATGAGGTGTTGCTCCTCCAACTTGAGTTTGGCTTATTGTGGCAGTAGAGGATGCCATGTATGGACATATTCGAATGGGAATGAAAAGCAGAGTTGAAGTAGGTGGCAACCGGCAGGTCCTGTCTGTTGTGGCGGACGGGGAAGAGGTGCCCGACAAAGCGGTCCCCCAATCTGCGTTGGGTATTGCCGATGTAGAGGAGGCCGCACCGGGAGCACCGGATGTAATAGTTGACCCCAGCACACTCACAAGTGAAATGTTGCCTCACCTGGAAGGTCAGTTTGGGGCCCTGAATTGTGGTAAGAGAGAAGTTGTCGGGAGTGGTGCAGCACTTACGCTTGCAGGAATAATAACATGCTGAGTTCATCCAGCGTGTTTGTACGTGTTGACTTAACCACAACATCTGCGGTGTACTTTGTGTTTACCATTAGTTCTTCTCCAGTTCCGATGGAATCCGTCCCTCTTGTACGGATCACCCATTCCCCGAAAAAGCATTCCAATACCCCAAGGAGTTAAAACCCTGCAGCCTGCACTATCGTCCCTCAGACACACATTCATACCATTCCGACTTGCGCCAGCTCGATTCAGCAGAAGTAATCCGGAGATAAGTACGTATGGAGGTCCTTCTGTTCAGGCACATTCCCAACTCTACATACTCACTGCGTGAAGCTCTTCCTCATTTTGCCTGTGTCATTAATGCCAACACACTTCACAAGCTCTGACTGTTCAGCTTTCAGCTTGATGATATCCTTGAGTCACTCCGATGCATCCTGGAACCTTGCGTCCCGGAAGCAGCACACCAACCTTGTGTATTTGCTGTCATAGTCTCCTGACTGTCCCCCTATCTATCGAGTCGCCTATCACTACAATACTGCCTGACTTTACCCTTATATACAGCGGCTCAGAGCCAGGTCCATTGCTACGGCGTCAGAGCACAGCAGAGTTTAGTCAGATTTTGAACTTAAATAAATTCGTATAGTTTGGTACAGACAAAAGTCATCGATATTGTCATGTCACTCGGGCTGTTGTCTGAGAATCTGACTTACAATCTGCTGCGCTCTGACACCAGACGTCTCGGACTAATATTCGGAGTCAAATTTTGAATACTAGGAGTAAAATGTGACTGCAGAGCCCTCCTTCCATTGACCCAACGCGAGCTGAATGTCACGTTCATTGGCAGAGGGATACCGTCCTTTGTGTGCATCGGTGACAGAAGGAGGAAAGAGGCGATGGGTGACAGGGAAATTACAGTGTTCAGTTTCAGTGTCATATCGGTGGCAGTTATGACCTTCTGAGTCTGACTCCCTGTTCACGTTCAGAATGGATCCTTTGCTCTTGTATGTGGAGCAGTAAGAGCCGGTGCCAGATTCCAGGAACAACTCTGACCGACTCCGGGACCAGGTGAATTTCTCCACTGTGGCCGGGTGGGACTGGTGCACTGGGAATGCGATCTCACTCACAGTGGGTTGTTCTGCCATTCCACCCCTTGTGTCGAAAGGAGCTCGACCTGAAATTAAAATCATACCTCATTTCTGGTCAATCCTGTAGGAATAATAAGTTTGTTGTGGAGAGTCCTGTGGGATTATGTTACATTGGAAAGACATCTTTAGATCTCCAACACTGTATGTACAAATTACAATAACTCGCTGCTTTTCTGATCGCAGGGTCCGTTTACTTACCGTCACGGGAGCTCACAGCTTCGGCCTACTCGCAATGCAATGTGACAAAATTCAGCCATCTTGCAAACACCGTCTGTACAGCGCAATGGGCTGAGGATGAATTACATTCTCCCCAAAAGGTGATCATTGCCGAATTAATATTCTGATAGGATATGCATTAATATTCGTGTATTTGTTCTTGGAGGGGAGGAGGGTATGGTTGATGTTTGAAATTTAAAAAGTCATGAAGGGTACAGAGGAGATTTACCAGGATGCTGCCTGGTTTAGAGAGTATGGATTATGATCAGAGATTGAGGGACCTAAGGCTTTACTCTTTGGAGAGATGGAGGATGAGAGGAGACATGATAGAGGTATACAAGACATTAAGAGGAATAGATAGAGTGGACAACTAGCGCCCTTTCCCCGGAGCACCACTGCTCAGTGCAAGAGGACATGGCTTTAAGATAAGGGGTGGAACTTTAAAAGGGGATATTGGAGGAAGGTCTTTTACTCAGAGAGTGGTTGGTGCGTGGAATGCACTGCCTGAGTCAGTGGTGGGGGCAGATACACCAGTGAAGTTTAAGAGACTACCAGGCAGGTAGATGGAGGAATTTAGTTTAGGGTGGGGTTATGTGTGAGGCAGGGTTTGAGGGTCTGCACAACATTGTGGCTCGAAGGGCCTGTAATGTGCTGTACTATTCTAGGATCTGTGTTCTATAAGTTCACAGATAGATGAAAAACGAAAAACTTTCCCCTTGAAATCTGGCGGATGCAGGGCAATGCACAAGTGCAGACACAATGCAGACAAAATGTCTACGTAAGGCCAGGAGATCCATATAAAATGGTGGAATGTGAAGTACAATGGTGGCCCAGAGGGATCCCGGAAGCACATAGACAGATCTCTGAAGGTAAGCACCCATTACGGTGGGAAATTTAGCAGCCGAATTGAGATTTGATTCTGTTGACCGACGGAAGTGAATGCCGGAGCAGGTAGCTCTACTGGATCTATGGAAACACTAGCCTGCATAAACATGAAGCGTAGTGCACAGTCTGGCCATTCCACCAAAGGGACATACAGACACAGTAACATTAACATTAGGAGGACGTGATGTGCAAACGCACTTCTGCTTTCAACCTCAGGCATGAATTCTTAAGAATCCAAACTCCATATCGCGGTATAACCTCTGGAAACTTTTAGACCTTTATTTGTCAAATATCTGCGAACAGCAGCATGAAAATACTCAAAACTACGCTCCTACCACCACTTCCGGGGAAAAAGTAGCAAAGATACAGGAGTGAATACGACATCACCCTGAAAACACGTATTAAGGGGCTTAATTACAACATTTATTATAATTTTTTTAGAATTAGTATTATATGATGTACAGTTGGCTTCACAATCTGCCTATTTTTGATGTTGCACCTTATCATCTACCTTTCACTACAGCGGTTATACGTCACTCCGCATTCCGTAATTCAACTACTACGACCACAGTTACATAATTGAATAACGTAGAACCGTTCCGAATCTAGAACTACTGAAGTTCATGCAATAGCGTATGTTAATAATTAGGTGTGAACATTGACATTGTCAGTCGGTTGTTCTGTTTCCGCCTGAAAGACTTTTGCAGTACTATTCCAACGTAACTACTATCGTTCGGCTGTCAGTGTGTATAGTGAATTTGGGTGTGTCATCTGGAGGTAGCTTGGTATAGTTGTGCAAAATGTAGTTTGAATAAAAAATGCTGCTAATTGTACAGAATGATTTAATATCAGATTTATGGGACAAAAGCAAAAAGAAAAAAATATGATCCCTTCACCCTCACGTTTTTCAGAGACCGAAAGATACACAATGAACCCCAAACACTCACACTGCATAAGAGACTGCGAGGTACAATATGAAATCCACACTGTTACACTGTAGAAGAGAATGACAGGTACTGAATGAACCCCATACTCTCACACTGTACTAGAGACGAATACGCACAGTATTAAACCGACACTCTCACTCTGCAGAAAAGTCAACGAGATGCAGAATGAAATCCACACACTCACACTGTAGAAGAGACACAGAGATACAGAATGAAATCCACACTCTCACACTCTATCATGGACCAGCAGGAACAGATGAACCCTACACTCTCATATTGTACCAGAGACTGACACGTACAGAAGGAACACCGCACTCTCACAGAGTATCAGAGATGAAAGATGCAAAATGAACACCACACTCTCAGACTCTACCAGATATTGAAAGATACAGAATGGAGCACTCTCACATCGTACAGGGGACCGACAGTGACGGAATGAACCCGACATTCATCTACTGTACCAGAGACTAGGACATACAGGAGCAACATCAAACACCTACTCATCCGTCTCTGGTTGTCTGTCTGCCTACTTATCTGTCTATGCGTCTGTCTGACACTCTCTCTCTCGTTCGGTCTCATATCTGACATTGAATATGATGTTTCCCTTTCTCTCCTTCGCTTCCAGATATCCTACACCTACTCTACATACAGTGTTATTTTTAAATTATTATTTAACGGATCTTCCCATTCCTTTGCAGATTGCAATATTTCTTCTCAAGTTCTGTTTGACCACAAGAAGATTTGAGATGTTCATAAAAGTCTACAACTGCAGCACCATACAAAAAGTTGTAGGAGTTCAGCAGATAATTTCCAACACTTTGTTTGTGCTGCCGTGAACTTCCAGATTCCGCAGGTTTTCCTCGTTTATGTACATCACCATTAGGGTTATTTGACGATTCCCATCCTGACCTTGTTCTGTCTATTGTATCTCTCTTCCTATTGTGTTACTCTTTCCCTCTCTCAATGTGTGTGTGTGTGTGTGTGTGTGTGTGTGTGTGTGTGTGTGTGTGTGAGTGTGTCTGTCTGTCTGTCTGTCTGTCTGTCTGTCTGTCTGTCTATCTGTCTGACTGACGGGTGTTGAAGGACAGTACAAAATGGAAACCATAGGGACAGAAGCTAAGGATCTGTCGGTGTCGCTGAACTCCGGTTACAGATGAATAATCAACAGAAAACGAGAAATCTGTAAATGTGTCGGCTCCGTGACGAAGCTCAGCTTGTCATTCGAGTTCCTGCAATATTGACACCTGCTGAATCACTGCTGAGGTGTGCCCAATAGTTTAATGTGTTTGTCTTCAATCGAACAGTGCTTACACCTGGTCCAGTATTTAATTCAATCGGACTGAATTAAGTGTTTGTTCATGTGACTGAAAACAAGAATGCTAGTCAAGATTACAACCGTGTCTCTGGAGAGTGATCCTGTGTATAAATATGGGCGCTGTGTAAGCATCAGCTCAGAGTGTCTGCCGGAGCTGTGAATCCAGAAGCAACAAGTGTCACAGCCACTCATTGAAATGGTGTATCCAGTCATCTGGCGGATACGAGAAGTTTACTACCCTTTGATTTCAGCCTTTGGAATTGCCGGTAAGACACAGTGTCAGCTGCCCTTGGTGGGAATTGAAGTTTAATTCCAGTGTTGAGATTGTTTCTGTCGCTAGTTTCCACTGTCAGATGTCGAGTCATAGGTATCCCGCATTTCCACAATGCAATGGAAACACTGGGACTGTGGATTCCGGGATCCGGATATAAAATCAAACCGCTGCGGGAATTTAGCGATCCCGCCAATATCTCTGGCATTCAGCGGACCAGACAGAGTCCTTCCTGCCACTGTACGTGTTGTACGTGCTGCTGTGTTGCTGATCTTGTCGCAGCTGCACTGGTTTTGCAAATATAACCATATAACCATATAACAATTACAGCACGGAACAGGCTATCTCAGCCCTTCCGGTCCGTGCAGAATGCTTACTCTCACCTAGTCCCACCGAGCCGCACTCAGCCCATAACCCGCCATCCCTTTCCTGTCCATATACTTATCCGTTTTAATGACAAAATAGAACCTGCCTCTACCACTTCTACTGGAATTTCGGTCCACGCAGCTACCATTTTCTTAGTAAAGACGTTCCCCCTCGTGTTACCCCTAAACTTTTGCCCCCTTAACTCTAAACTCATATCTTCTTCATGAATCTCCCCTTCAAAGGAAAAAAAAGCCAACGTCAACTCTACCTGTCCCCCTCATAGTTTTAAATACCTCTATCAAGTCCACCCTCAACCTTTTACGCTCCAAAGAATAAAGACCTAACTTGACCAACCTTCAGGGAATTTATACAGCCAACGGACATTATACCAGTTGCTTGTCTGCACTTGGATAAGAGCTGTTGTCTCTGTTAGCTGTAATAATCAAACCATCGACTGGTAGTAACATTTTGGCAACTGCGTGGAATTCGATGTTGTATCATGAAACTTGTGGATTTTTAATAAACGTGTTTGTTGTGAGTCAATGTGCAGCAGTGCTGTATACGCAATGAATCTTTATTGATAAGGTACCCCACGCAAGTTTTACTGAGAAAGCTAGGAGCTATGGGATCCAAGGAAACATTGTTTTGTGAATCCAGAACTGGCTTGTCCACTAAAGATAACGAGTGGTTATAGTCGGGTCATATTCTGCAGGGAGGTCGGTGACCAGTGGTGTGCCTCAGGGATTTGCTCTGGGACCCCTAATCGTTGTGATTTTTATAAATGACCTGAATGAGGAAGTGCAGGATGGGTTGGTAAATATGCTGATGACACAATGTTGCAGGTGTTGCGGATAGTATGGAGGGCTATCAGAGGTTACAGCAGAACAATGATAAAATGCAAAACTGGCCTGAGAAGGACCAAATGCAGTTCAACCCAGTTAAGTTAAGGTATTTCATTTTGGTAGGTCAAATATGATGTCAGAATATAGCATTAATTGTAAGTCTTTTGGCAGTGTTGAGGATCGGAGGGAACTTTGGTCTGTGTCCGGAGGACACTTAGAGCTGCTGCCCAGATTGACTTTACGGTTAAGAAGACATACAGTGCATTGGGCTTCATCAATCGTGGGAATAAGATTAAGAGCGCAGTTTAATGTCGCAGATATATAGGAACCTGGTCAGACCCCACTTGGAGTACTGTGCTCAGTTCTGGTCGCCTCACCACAGGAAGGACATGGAAACAATGTGCAGAGGAGATTTAAAAGTATGTTGCTTAGATTGGGGAGCATGCGTTATGAGAAAAGGTTGAGAAAACTCAACCTTTTCTCCATGGAGCGACGAAGGATGAGAGGTGACCTGATAGAGGTGTTTAAGGTGATTACAGGCATTGATCGTGTGGAGAGTCAGAGGATTTTTCCGAGGGCTGAATGATTGGAACCAGAGGGCAATGTTTGAAGGTGCTTGCAAGGAGGTACAGTTGAAATGTCAGGAGTAAATTGTTTTTTTTTTTAACGCAGAAAATGATGGTGCGTGGAATGGGCTGCCAGCGGAAGTGGTGGAGGCGGAATAGGCTCTTTTAAGAGACTCCTGGATAAGTCCATGGAGCTTAGAAAAATATAGGGCTATGGGTAAGCCGAGGTAATGTCGAAGTTAAGGACATGTTCGGCACAGCTTTGAGGGCCGAAGTGCCTGTATTGCTTTGTAGGTTTTCTATGTTTCTATGTTTGTCACTTCATGCTTATGAATACTGTAAATTGTATTGTATTAATGCTACATCTGACACTGTTACATACACGGGACTGCGGCACCGAGCTCACTGCTGGACGGAGAATTCCTCTGGTGATGTACTCTGTGAGATGCGTCATGTCCGTCTGTGTGGCTGAGTCAGACTGAACTGTTTCTGTTGGAGTCGGTCAATGTTCGGTTTCAAAGTGTGTGAGCTGGGAAATGGGAGAGTAGGCAACACAAACGGATAATTCTAGAAGCACTACGCCCCAGACAGTTTGTATGGAAAGAGAAGCCAGTTAGCAATCGTGTCGTGGTTCTGTTTGAGAACAGTTCTGAGAAAAGACTCTAATTGTTTTTCCACATATTCTGCTTTGACTGGATGAGTGTTCCCAGCATTTTCTGATTTTTGTTCCTTCCTTCGGCTGTTCTGTCGCTGACAGGGAGCGTCAAGGAAACTGAGGATTGTCAAACAGAAAAGTCTCGCCATCAGCGTCGAATTTATTGATTTCATACACACGAGATGCGAAATGTGCCGCCGTAGAATGTTCATTTAGTGTTGACTCTCAGGAGGTCCTTTCCCAGCTACTTCACATTTCCGTCATCAGTAAGAAATCTGTAAACAGATTGTACTAATTTTATTTTACAGATAAACTTCCGTGTCTCCACCTGCTCTGCATTCTCTCTCGATCCACCCACCGCTAAATGCAAACATAACGTGGAAATATTACGCGATCCACTCCAATTGCTGCATTGGCTTCTGCTCAGTATTTTCTAAACTTGTAGTACCCCGTCTCTCTTTCGACGAACGGTGGTGATTCTGATCCTGTCCAGGGGAAAGTGCATTCTCTCCAAATATGTATCTCGCTAACTAGTGGGGATGACAACGACCCATCTCCTAGTCGTAATCTCGAACCCGCTGCTGAAGTGGACTGCTGGGATTTAGGTTCCCAGATTATGCCTGTGGATCACCGCGGATCACAGCTGTGTGTAGAATCCTCTTATGGTTAATATTTGAGAGCACTACGACCTCTGTCTGTCTGTCTGACTGTCGCTTTCACCGTCGATCGATTTGTGGCTATTTGCTATGAGAAGCTGAAAACAAATATCTTGCACCGTGAGAAAGGCGGCTGTAGTTGTAGGAACAGCGAGTTGTGCTGACCTGTATGGAGAGTGTCCCCTGGGGCTTTGTATACGAGCACAAAGAAATAATTGACCGTGTTCCCTGGTATTGTGTTGCTGCAGCGAGCTACAGAAACTCCCCATCATGGGAGGCATTTACACTGTTTCACCTCATTTTAACCCCTAGTGTCCCATGCTTTCTGATTTTGCTGTTCAATGTTCAGACAGTCAGGCTGATTGTAGCGGCCAGTCGAGCTCGCAGGCGGCTCCGGGGACAAACTAGTGGAGAGAATAACAGGGAGCGGGAGATTGAGACCCGTCGCAAATCCATCATTTTACTCTTCTCCAATTCCCCGGCATCATTAGATAAAACACTGCCTCTCGATCACTTTTCCTCACATTGTTCAAATGCAAAAATTCTGGGTTGTTTCTCTCGGAGTGGATGGAATCACGTTTTCCCACATGTTGTCAAATTGCAGATGTTCACTCAATCACTTCTGTCTGCGCCCATAAACCCCTTCTCCACCTATCGCAATACTGATTCTGCCACCAAGCTCCGTATCTGCAGCGGACACGAATATAATACACTTGGTCCCATATCCAAATGACTATATCGACAGTGAACAGTTGGGGCATAGACACAATCCACCAGTTTCTGTTCCGGCCACAGATTCCCAAATTGAAAGTGTCCCATTTATTCTCCATTTCTGCCTTTGAACGGCTTCTGATTGTCAGTCCATACAAACTCATTGTCCAGAACACCATGTGCTTGTCAGTATCTTTTCTAAATTCCACCCACACCTGATTCATCGTTTCCCAATTTTCCATCTGATTGTCCTTTCCTGCACCACACTGACTATGCGAGCCCTCTTGTTACTGTCCTGCCAAAACCTCGCGTGGGTAAATGGAGTCTGGGTCAGTGACTCCACCTGTAGGACACTGGTATGGTATACAGTGTAAATATTGATCACCTCTGTTGGAGTGTAACAGGTGTATTGGAAACGGTTATCTTGTGATTGGGCTCAGATTCGGACTGAATATCTCTTCTCTCAGTAAGTGTGCAAACCATCAGCTGTCAGCGCTTCACTGTTCTCTAACACACCTTGTCAGTGAGAGAGGGGTGGCTGTTCTGTGCCTTCTGCCTCGACAGGAGGAAAGTCGAAGGCGGGTAGGAGAAGTAAATTGGGCCAGTGAGGGGGAGATAAGTGTCAGGCGGTTCTGTGGAGTAACTGGTGCAGACAGTGCCAGAGTCAACCTGTCTGTCCATCTATTTGACGCTGTCTTTGTCCATGAATATGTACATCTCCCAATAAAGAGTACCATTTTTGTTATTTAACCGGGCAGCCATTTCTCTTCCGGTTGAAAAAATATTTCCAATGTTCCTTTGACCTCTGGCAGATTTGAGATGGTCATGAAAGTCTATTACATCAACAACATCAAAAAAGCGGGAGGAACTCAGCAGAGCTTATGCAGCATTCAGTGTGTTTCTGCTGTCCTCGATTCCAACATCTGCAGATTTTCTCATGTTTGTACATGAGCAACCTAATCATCTGATTGTTGCTATGCCAATATTGTTCTGTCTATTTTATCTCTGTTCTTATCTGTGTGTGTGTGTGTGTGTGTGTGTGTGTGTCTGTGTGTGTGTGTGTGTGTGTGTCTTCGTGCACGTGTATGTGTGTTGGACAATGTGTGTGGCCCGGAGGGATGTGAAGTACTGAAGGGGCGTTTAAACTGGGAAATAGCAAAGAAAGACGTTCGGGATCGGACAGTACTGGTGAACTCCTTCCAGATGAATATCAAACACCAAACTCTGAGCGAACTCTGTGAACGTGGCTACTCGGCGACAACACTCAGCCTTTGGCATTAAAGCTCCACCACATGAATGGAAAATGCCCAAGTTAACGCCCGCGAATTTTGATGCGCTTATCTTCAATCAGCGCGGGATTTACATCAGAGTCAATGGTGCAGAATTCAAGTGTTCGTTCAAGTGACTGTAACGAAGGAAGCTAGTCAGGGGCATAATCGTATCTCTGGAGACCGATCCTCTGTATAAATCGGGGCCGTTTGGAAAGGATCAGCTCAGAGTGTCTGCCGGAGCTGTAGAGTCAGGAGCAACAGCGGTCACACATTCTCACTGAAATGGTTTATCCAGTCATCTGGCGGATAGAGGACGTCTACTATCCTTTTATTTCAGCCTTTGGAATTCCCGGTAAGCCGCAGTGTCAGCTGCCGTTGCTGGGAAATGAGGTTTAATGAAAATATTGTGATTATTTCTGTCGCTGGTTTCAACTGTCACAGGTCCAGTTCTAATATTCCAATATTCAGGAATTGAAAGTAAACACACGGATTGTGGATTGTGGAATCTGGATGTGAAGACCGCTGCAGAAATGTCGCGGATCCCTCAACACCTGCGGAACGCAGCTGCCTGTATTCAACGATGTGATGATCGGGTATCAAAGCAGGTGAACTGTATTCGGAAATATTGTTCCGCATACATTATAACAATTGATTCTCTACGTTTGTATGGGAGCGGTTGTCTGAGATCGGTGTAACAACCAAACCATCGACTGGTAGTAACAGTTTAGCAACTGTACGCAGTTGCATGTTGCATCATGAACGTCGCGGATCTTTAATAAATGTGTACGATATGGCTGAATGTGAAACAATAGATGGACAACACAATGAAGTCATTGCTGAGCAATTACCGCCATCGACGTGTTGTTTCATAGCTATCAGTACTGTGAGATGTCTTCCTTTTTGTCTACATCTGACACTGCTACAAACATGGGACTACGACACCGAGCTCAGGCTGGACGTAAAGATCATCTCTCCGGCTTCCCTGTGATGGATTCTGTGGGAGGCGCCGTGTCCGTCTGTGAGATTGTGTCAGACTGCGCTGTGTTTGATGGTATGTCGATGCTCTGTTACGAAGTCAGTGAAGATGCAAATGGGGGAAAAGGAAACTCACCCGGGGAACTCTAGAAGCACGAAGCCCGGAGCAGCTTGTGTGGAAAGAGAAGCGAGTTAACACTCGTGTCAGGGACCTAACTGAGAACGGTTCTGAGGAAAGAATCGCAAACGGTTATCCACATTTTCCTTTTTGCCTAGAGAAGCGTTTCCAGTTTTAGATTTCCCCTGCCACATCACATCTCGGTCATCGGTAGGAAAGCCGTGTTCAGATCATATTGACCTTATTTTACTGCGTATACAACGTCCTGTGTATGTTTCTCAAAATGGGTTTTTTGGTTTGTTAAGAGTAGGAATGCTTCTTTGATAAGTGTTTCTCACGTCGAGGAAGGTGGACGTGCGCTGCACTGCTTGGTTGAGCACCGGGCGTGGTCCTAGGTGCGAAGACGTGGAGGTCGGAGGCAAGTGACGAGGGATTGAATGGTTCGATGTTTGAGCTCCAACGATGTGCCATAAACTGACTGAACTTTGATAAGTTGGCGCCTTTCTGTTTTTTTTTACCTTGCATATATATTGTATTGCCTAATACTCTTTTCATTTTAGTAAACTCTTTAAAGTGTATTTCATAACGGTATTTGTTGCGGGGTTGATACCGTGGGCGGGCGCGAGGCATAAACTCGATTCTCACAGCACCTGCGTGTACGGGAGGTGGGGTTGGTGAGTGGCTGGATCTCCTTTTCCCCTAGATATATACCAGCGTGTTGGTTAAGTGTTACATGCATAAACTCCTTCTCTGCCTCCGTCACCTCTGGACCTTCTCTCCACCCTCCCAACGGTAAAGGCAAAAATAAAGTGAAAACATGAAAGGATCCGCTCACGCTGCTGCATTGCTCTTTGTTCAGTATGTTCCCTACGTGATGTTCCCTGTCTCTCTTCCAGCGAACTTGGTGGCGATTCTGATCCTGTCCCGTGGAAAGTGCGGTCTCTCGAAATGTGTCACTCGCTACATGTTTGGAATGGCAGCGGCCGATCTCCTGGTCGTTTTCTTCGATCCGCTACTGACGAGGACAGCTGGGATTTATTTTTACGATTCATTCCTGCGCATCACTCCTGTGTGCAGACTCCGTGAATGGTTGATATTTGCGAGCACGGCGACGTCGGTCTGGCTGACTGTTGCTTTCACCGTCGATCGATTTGTGGCTATTTGCTGTGAGAAGCTGAAAACAAAATATTGCACCGAGAGAACGGCGGCCGTGGTTATCGGGGCAATGAGTCTGCTGGTCTGTTTAGAAACTGTTCCCTGGAGCTTTATACACGAACCTTGGGTAATAATTGATGGTGTTCCTTTGTATTGTGTTTTTACATCGAGCTTCCAAAACTCTCCCTCATGGGCAGCATTTGCGATATCTCACCGGATAGTAACCCCTTGTGTCCCATTCTTTCTGATTTTGATGTTCAATATTCTGACTGTCAGGCGGATTCTAGCGGCCAGTCGAGCTCGCAGGGGGCTACGGGTACCAAAGAGTGGAGAGAATGACAAGGACCAGGAGATGGAGAACCGGCGCAAATCCATCGTTTTGCTCTTCAGCATAACCGGTAGTTTCGCTTTGTTGTGGGTAACACAGGTGGTATTTTGTATCTATATATACATTTCAAAGAGCTTTGTTTATTCTGTCACGGATCCCCGTTACATCACAGAAAAGATAGCGGGAATGCTGCAGGTTCTCAGTTCCTGCACCAACACGTGTATTTACGCCCTGACTCAAAGCAAATTCCGAGAGGAACTGAATAATGCCGTGAAATATCCAATAATTCAGATTTTGAAATTTATTAAACGTTAGAAACAAATGGTGTACTTTGCGAGGTTTCAGCTGCTTTCATGTTCCCTATACCGCACACAATCTTGCCCCCACTTCGGGGTAAATGTAAACAATGTGAGGAACAGAGTCACAAGCTGCTCGAAATACAAAACAACACACAATGTCAGAGTCCCGATGAAGCGGCTCGACCCGAAACGACGACAGCCTTCGCTTTCCAACAGCTGCTGCGTTGTCTGATGAATTTCCCCAGCATTTGGTGTGTGTTGCTTAGAGTTTGCAATAACTGTTGACAGTCGATCCCGACGGTATCACTAGCCCCAGCGTCCCAGAGATCCCCTTCCCCCCTCCGTCCAACCTTCTGATCCGATTAAGTTGCTATTTGAAGCGAACCTGTTACCGCTAATTCACTGTTCTATTGAAGCAGCCTGATCTGGAGTTTATTTCCGTCACTAACCAGCTCTCCTGCTCCCGCACAGGCGGTTCCTTCCTGCACACACCTTTTCTCCTCTTCCTCTACCTGTACCCTCTCCTTCTCTCTTTCAACTTGAAGTTTACCAGTAATAGAAATCAGAATTGCAGCTGTTTTATACAGGACGACTAAGTACCACTGCCTTCATTTAGAGAAAGAGAGAGGGAACGCCATCGCGAGAGAGGCATCTCGCAATAAAAACTGCCAGAGAGACACTATAAGGGAGAGCGATAGAGAGAGAGGAAGAAAATGGGATATTGCGAAGGAGAGCGGGAGAGAGAATCAGACATTAGGAGGGACAGCACACGACAGAGGAACCGATAGAGAAACAGACATCACGCGGGAGAGAGAGGGAGAGGCAGAGATTATCTCTCTGATAACGAGAGATTGAGAGAAAGAATGAGATCGCGAGAGGGAGAGAGAACGAAAGCAAGAGATCGCAAGGGAGAACGCGGGGGAAGGAAAACGAAGGAGAGAGAGAGAGAGAGAGGAGCGAGAGAAAACGAGAGTCACAGAGAGAGAGACAAACAGGCAGACGGACAGACAGCCAGACAGACAGACAAATATTGATGTTTTGCGCCGAACAACAAAAGACACAGTGAAGGGAAGTGGGATCCAATATGTTCTTATCCTGATCAGTATCAACGTGGTATTTGGCGGTGCTAACACTTTTTCCGACCCTGTGCAAAGAACTCTTGAATAATGTCTGATAGAAAACAGAAAAAAAGAAAACAGAAACAAAAACATGACCAGAAACAAGAGAGGGGCTGCGGACGCAACTCACCCAAAATGCTGGATGAGTTCGGCAGGCCAGGCGGCATCTAGGAAACGTGAACAATCACGCAGAACGTCCGCTGTGTTCCTTCAGCACTTTGTGTGTTACAACAGATACAAGGTAATTAATGGACCAATGGCACTGTTAATACTGAAATCTCGTGAGTTGTTGGATAATTAGAGAGATGACATACTAAGTAAAGATTTGTATACAGAACGACCTGCCCGAGATGAAGGTGATTTGAGGAACCGTTCTCCAAGATGTTCAGACATGATCCCGCTCTTCACTGGTTGGTCCCTGGGCTCAATTCAAGTTAATTCAGAACAGGTAATATTTAAATATTCACTCTAAATATAAGCTTCAAAAAGGGGCAGTTACTGGGTACACACTTGAATGATTTTCTGAGAAGGCCGCAAAACGAATTCATGAGAGCCGATGGGTGGGTGATATGTGAAAAGAATTGTCTGAGGCGTTTGACCAGAATCGTCAGACTCATTTCTTCCAGAAAGCAGAGTAAGGAACTTATTTATGATGCAGCGTTTCCAAGATATCTGTTCTGTACCCGTGTTATTTCTAATCATTGGTAAATTACCTTACAGAGGAAGTGGATAGGAGGCGAAATGATAATTTGCAGGTTGAAGCGCCACGGACGGTAGCGATTAGAGAGACACTTTTCCAGCTCCGGCCTTTGGAAATACAAAGGAACACAATTCTGGGACGAGGTTATTCACGCTTAAATGCTGTGATGTGTCACACGGGTCAGTTGTTCCTGCTTGTTTATCCTGTAATATTATATCCAAATGGTTATTATGGATTGTCCTATCTACAATAATGTATTGATTTTCCTATAGTTTGTAAGATTTTGACTCTAAATAAGGATCAGGCCTAAATTCATGGTCCCTTAATGAAGTTATGGTGGTCCTGAATGGGTTGGTATTTTAAAGCAAGATTTTTGTGAATGTTATTTGCAACTTGATTGTACCTTTTTACGTAATCAGATTGAGTTAAACTGCTATAGGATCCTGGAATGTGTTGGATTGTGTCTGGTTTCTCTTGGCATTTTCTGCATTTATTGCCGTGTTTGTTTGTCTTTTATGTATTTCTGTTTATTTTAAAATGTAATTCCCAAGGCACCCTTGTTTCTGGGAAGAGGTCTCCAACTCAGAGTCGGGCCTCGATGCTTCCTTGTCACCATCTGGTCTGCTCAGATCATTGGGATATCTCCCATGGAGGGTCATACTCATTCCACTGGTTAATGTTTTCTTCGGTAGTGATGATTCATTTTTCTGAGTTGGCCTTTCATTTAAGTCTTCTGGTCTGTATTTCAAATCAGATTTGCATATACCTGTCTGGTGTGCTGAGCCCTGTTTATTTTGTATGAAAATATATACTTTAGAAACCTTATCAGACTGTTTTCTAGTGACTATTATAATTCATCCTAGTTCTGTCCCTGGTAGTTTTCATCTAAGTGGTAAAACGGGTTTTCTGAATTTGTCATTTCAGTTCTTCTTTTTCTTTGTGAAGTTTCCAGATTGGAATGGGACTAAGGTATTTTGAAAAAAGAATACACTAATATGGATATAACAAAAGTGAGAATGGATATCAGACCACTGCAAAACGAGGCCGTAGTGGTAGTAATGGGAAACATGGAGCTGGCTGATGAACTGAATAAGTATTCTACATCGGTCTTCACTTCAGAAGACACGAGCAGGATGGTGGATGTCCAGATGTCAGTGGTCAGAATTATGTAAAGTTACATTACTCATGAGAAGGTTCTTGGGAAGCAGAAAGGTCTGAAGGTAAACAGGTCACCCGGAGTAGATGGTGCTCATCTGAGAGTTCTGAAAGAGGTGGCTGAAAAGTTTCTGGAGGGATTAGAAACAATGCTTCAAGAATCAGTGGGCTCTGGTATGGTTCTGGAAGACAGGAAATTTGGAAATATCACTCCACTCTTCAAGAAGGTTGAGAAGTAGAAGATACAAGATTATGGGCCAGTTAGTCTGACCTCACTGGATAGGAAGATACCGGATTCGGATGTTGAAGAATGTGTTTTCAGGGTATTTGGGGCACATGATAAAATCAGCCATTTTCAGCATGTTTCAGATTTGGAAATAATTATTACTCCGGGTCTGAAGCAGCAAAAAAAAAAAAAACCCTAATAAAAATATATATCCACAGCTTATACACTGCACACATGTCCAGAAAGTGTCGTAAGGCACAGGATGTCTGCCCATAAGGCGACTTACAGAAAATGATAAACGAGCGTCGTTTAGCAGTGTGGAAGCGTGTGTTAGTGGGTAGAGTTGTTGATCAGACGTATTGCTTGGGAAAATTAGCTGTTTTAGGTTTGGTAGACCTGGTGTGAATACTACGTAGTCTCCTACCTGATGGTCGTGGGACAAGCTGTCCATGAGTTGGGAAGGTGGAGGGAGATTGTGAAAATCAGGCTGGTGCTTGCTCTCAAGAGAGGGAAATTGGAGAATACCAATCAGATGGTTTTTTAGTTAAGGTTGTGCAACCATGGAGAATGTAGTTCTGGATTGGGTGTTGTGCAATGAATCAAATTGGGATTGGAAGCTCAAGGAAGGGAAACGGTGAGGAGTCAGTAATCAGAATATGATATAATTCACCCTGCAGTTTGAGAGGTAAAGCTATAAAAAGATTCATCATGATTAGTGGAGTGAGATGAACTGCAGATTCACGAGAGAGGAGTTCACCAAAGTTGATTGGAAGGAGACACTAGCAGGGATGATGGTTGAATAGCAACGGCTTCCTTATGCCAACACTTCCCTCTTCCCACCCCACTCTAGCCTTTCACCTTTAAGTTTATGTAAATGTGATGTTAGCATTCAATACGAGAGGACTAGAAGGCACGATATAATACTAAGGCTTTAAACGGCTTTGGTTAGACCACACTTGGCTATTATGAGATTGGTGATATGGTCTCCTTATCTCTGAAATTATGTGCTGGAATTGAAGAGATTCCAGAAGATTTTCATGAAAATGATTTTGGCACTGACAGGGTTAAAGCACGAGGAGCATTTGGAGTCTCTGGGCCTGTTCCCGCTGGGGTTTAGATTAATGAAGCGTTGTGGGCATCATTTCGAATATTGAAAAGCCCTGATAAACTGGATGTGGAGAATATGGTTCCGATGTTTGGGGAGTCTAGAACTGGAGGACACAGGTAGAGTGGATGTGGAGAGGATGTTTCCTGTAGTGGGGGAGTCTAGGACCAGAGGACACAGATAGAGTGGATGTGGAGAGGATGATTCCTGTAGTGGGGGAGTCTAGGACCAGAGGACACAGATAGAGTGGATGTGGAGAGGATGTTTCCTGTAGTGGGGGAGTCTAGGACCGGAAGACACAGATAGAGTGGATGTGGAGAGGATGTTTCCTGTAGTGGGGGAGTCGAGGACCAGAGGACACAGGTAGAGTGGATGTGGAGAGGATGTCTCCTGTAGTGGGGGAGTCTAGAACTGGAGGACACAGATAGAGTGGATGTGGAGAGGATGTTTCCTGTAGTGGGGGAGTCTAGGACCAGAGGACACAGATAGAGTGGATGTGGAGAGGAGGTTTCCTATAGTGGGGCAGTCTAGGACCAGAGGACACTGATAGAGTGGATGTGGAGAGAATTTCTCCTATAGTGGGGGAGTCTAGAACTGGAGGACGCAGGTAGAGTGGATGTGGAGAGGATGTCTCCTATAGTGGGGGAGTCTAGAACTGGAGGACACTGATAGAGTGGATGTGGAGAGAATTTCTCCTATAGTGGGGGAGTCTAGAACTGGAGGACGCAGGTAGAGTGAATGTGGAGAGGATGTCTCCTATAGTGGGAGAGTCTAGAACTGGAGGACACAGGTGGAGTGGATGTGGAGAGGATGTCTCCTATAGTGGGGGAGTCTAGGTCCAGAGGACACAGATAGAGTGGATTTGAAAAGGGTGTTTCCTACAGTGCAGAGTCCAGGATCAGGGGGACCACCTTCAGAATAGAGGGACCTCAATTTAGAACTGAAATGAGGAGTAATTCTTCTGTGTGTCTTATGATTGTGGCTGAGCTATTCTCCTGTGCCCATTCCCCTTGCTACTTTAAATGATTACCTATGCACCCCTCAAATATACCCAAGCAACCGGTCGGGGGGGGGGAGGTAACAAACCTGAAAGAATCTGTACTCATCTAGATAGATAGACTCATCATTGATCCCGAAGAAAATTATATGGAAGATATATAATTCCTGAGATTTCCAACCGTCTCCAGTTAAAATGAGCGGCCGATATCAATTCCTGTCTTGCTTCTCTCACCAAGAGAGATATCAGACCTCTCTCTCTTATTTATCTCCCCTTCTACATCCCTACTTCTATCGCCATTTAACTCCCCCATTTTTCTCCCTCCACTATTCCTTCCCCCTCTCTCTTCAGTCACTTCTTTCTCCCAAGCCTCTTTTTTCCCGTCTCTCGCTCCGTTCATTTCTCACTCACGTCCGCTTCATTTCCCGCTATTCTCTTCCCTCCCTGTCGCCTCGCCTCTTTCCTACCCCTATTCCTCGCCTCCGCTTCTCCACTCCCATCTCTCCTCAGACTGTGCTGTTGGTTTTGTTGCTCTCTTCCTCCTTTTTTCGCTTTCCCCGTCTCTCTCTCCCTCCCAATCTATCTCTACCACCGCTCATCCTGTCTCTCCGCAGTTCCACTATCATCTCTCTGTACTCCTCTTTCTGTCCCCCCTCCCTGTCTCCCCCCTCTCCCACTCTCTTTTCCCCTCCCTAAGGATAAACTTTTTATCAACGAAAACGGGAACAACACTCTGTACGGCCACATGCTATCCTGTTAAAAAATGCACACCACTGAACAGATATGAAAGTTCAGTCCAGAAATAGGGCGAGGAAAGATCACCATGAAGCAGTGATTCCCATCGTAGGGGGTTACGTGTTCCACGGGGGCATTAGGGGCAAATAACAGTGGTCAGGTACGTTCAAGATTCTTGGTGTGGCGGTGTGGCAATATAAAATATATAAGACCTGAGTCAGACCCCACTTGGAATACTGTGTTCAGTTCTGGTCACCACACTACAAGAAGCATGTGGATACGTGCCTAATGAAAATAATTTTAGTATATTTGGCATTTTCTCCTTGGAGTGACGGATGATGAGAGGTGACCTGATAGAGGTGTATAAGATTATGAGGGGCATTGATCGTGTGGATAGTCAGAGGCACTTTCTCGGGACTGAAATGGTTAACATGAGGGCGAATAGTTTTAAGGTGCTGGAAATCGTTCCTGAGTTAAGGTCAGGGTTAAGTTTGTCAATGCATAGAGTGATGGGTGTGTGTAATGCTCTGCCGGCGGTGGTGGTGGAAGCGGATACAACAGGGTCTTTTAAGAGCCTCTTAGATAGGAACATGGAGCTTAGAAAAATGAGGGCTGTGTGCTAGGAAAATTCCAGGCAATTTCTAGAGTAAGCCAAATGGGCGGCACAGCATTGTGGGCCGAAGGGCCTGTAATGTGCTGTAAATTTCTATGTACTATAACTTGCGGTACCAGGGCCTGGAACACAGAAGAAGCCATAGCTCCGCAGGCAGCGAGCGCTCCTCGTCACAACCGTCTGAAAATTGCCAAACTCTTCCCACCTTACCAGCCCAACATACGTTATTGGGGAAGCATAAATGAGCAACCAGAGTGCTCAACAGTTGCCCTTGACTCACGGCACGGAACAAGCTCATGCACTTTAACAGTCTAGCCCCGATAATGATGGATTAGTACGTACGGCAGGATTTCTGTGAGTTTGAAGGCGATGAAAACTTGAATTCTAATTCTGCGAAGAACCAGAAACTTCAAAAAATTCGTCTTTACGTAACCGGAGTATGGTTTTATTCTATTCCGTCAGATCTGTGATGCCCATGTATCTTATTCGCAATACTGTACTAATGAAACACTGAAAACTTCGAGATTGCAGGAACACTTCCGTAAGAGACACCCTGAAAAGGCGACCTATGGTATTACTCAGTTCCAGAAGATGAAAGAAGCATTTGGATAGCGTTGCACACTCGAGTTATTTGTTCGGAAAGCTAAAAACTACATTGATCATGGTCTCATTGCTTCTCATAACATTTCCAAAATAACAGCAATGTGTGAAACACTCTGTTACAATCAGAAGTGCTCACCACTGTTCTCAAAATGGATGCCAGTATTTAAAATCAATTCCCCTGAGTAATTGCTCTGTATCTTTTCGTATTGATGACATGAGTAAGGAGATTAAGTATCACTATGCACAGAACTATAAAAAAAGAACAGAATTTGGGAGACAACTGTGTGAGAAAACGTGGCATTGCAAATGGCGTCTGTACGGTTTATCAAAGACAGAGAAGTAGATGAAGATGTTATCTATTGTAAAAAGTTGAAAACAGATATCAACGGGGAGTCTGTCTACGAGACCTCAAAATGTATATTGATGACAACATTATTCTGAACAGGAACATGATTTCTTGTGCAACGGGTTGTGCACTAGGTCGCCAGGCCTGGAATTAGTGGAATTTATGAAAATTAAATTGCAAGTCTGTGGTATCATTCATTGTCAACATCCAACAGCTGCTGTGAAGTGCACAGGTACTGTGAGAACTAGGTTTAAAGATAAATTAAAAGTTAAAGCAGAATATTTTGCCTATTCTGGCATATGGTAGCCACGTTTTTACACCATGGGAGCACTGTAAAGAATATTCTGTCTAAGAAGGGCGAGCGTGGCAAGTATGAAGGGCTTCAGGAGGTCATTGTGGGCTTTAAAAAAATTGGCAAACACTGCTCTGGAAGGGTTAGCCAATGGATAAGCATAACCGTCCATGGATGAGATCCCCACAATCTGAGCAGACGAGGGAAACACGTCCGACGACAGGCTCAAAGTTGGAGACGTCTTCCCTGAAACTAGATGTTTCTTTGTGGCAATACTGGTCCAGGTGGTTAAGACAAAAACATCAAAAATGCACAATAAAAGGCTAACAAATGCACGACAATAAAAACAGAATATGCCATGTGAAACCAGAAAGTATCCCACACATTGTAGTATCCTGCAACAGTTTAATTCAATCTGATTACTTACACAGGCACCATCAAGTGACAAACATCTTTCACCAAATTCTTACTTTAAGATACACCATCATGAAACATGCCTACATTATTATAAATACAATCCTAATCCAGTTTTAGAGGCAGGACCCATCAACCGATCCATTATTAGAGATGGGATACCTGGTACCCGCACAAAAATAATAATACATAATCCGCCATTACGAAGACACACTACGCACGGAAATCAGTAAGTATAAAACACAGGAAATATGCTGACGGAAGAGGAAAATTAACGACTATTGTACAGGAAGAGGGTATACAATGTCCTAGTTGTAATATATACGACTGGTATCATCCGAAAATCACTACACAACAACACTAAACATTTCGACCCGCGCAACAATACTTATAAAGTTCCAGAAAGGCACAGCACTATACAGCACTAAAATAGTCCAAACTTTGAGAAATAAGTGGGCTTGTCTGTGTCCATAATGCAATTTTTACCTGTTTTAGCTGAGATAAAAAAAATAATAATAAGAATTCGATTCTAGGGGATGCATAGATTTAAATATATTGATATATTGATAAGCATGCAAGTCAATGCAGAGGAGAGTCAGCATGGAATTTGATCGGAAGGACTTTTGTTAGAAATCAGGAAGTGAGATATCATTATTTTCCTTGAAGCAGAGTAGGCACCGGAGGTTTCCGTAACAATTTGCGCAGTTAGGAATGAGTGGTGTGGTGTTAAACATCTTTGTCTAATGTGACGGACAAGCGCAAACTTTACTGTAAGTTGTGTTAATTTCCCTTTTTATTCTTCATTATTATGCAAGAGTCTAAAGCAACAGATGAGTTGCATTTTTTGCTGATTTGGCCTGGAATGTCTCCAGAACCTATCCCACTTTCTCATGACCGAAAGGCGTCTGGCGTTGACGAAAGCGGGAATATGGAAAATTGAAAATAAAAGGTAGGATGATCTTAATGATTGATAGGAATGGACTTCTCGCCGCTGCCACGTTTTCCGATGACCGCAGGTTCTGGAGTGTCAAGATGGAAAACATTACGACCGCCTCCGAAAAGAGCTTAGATATGTTGTTTGTTAATTAGTTGAATAATTGACGTGAGCAGATATTTCGCTGCGTTGATAAACTGCTCTCTGAACTTGGACTGAATTACCCCGTAAATAAACGTGTTTTTGCAGCAACATAATATCAGCAGTATGTATCCTGACTGTTGAAATATTAATTCAGAATCGCTGTAATTATTTGGATCCAATCTGGCAGTTGTGTAATAAAGGATTTCAGCAAAACTCAACGACCACAGGATGATGAAGCTCCCGGAGATGGTGAGAAGTAAGATTACAGACCTTCTCCTGCTCTCCATCTCGGGGTCCCTGCGGTTCTCCGCCTTGCCCTGACCCCTCAGGGTGTCTGTCTGTCAGAGCGTTGAACAATAGTATTAGCATGAACGGGAGGAAAGGCGTTTGAATGGTAGTAAGACACTTATATTCCACCCAGCCGGCACCGGTATAGTAGCTCTGCTTTGTAGTACAGTCCCAGGGTATATGGTCAATCACTTTCAGAGGACAATACCTAAAGCATTCGGGCACAGCTTTAAAACAGAGCAGAACGCCGGTTGTTGTCAGAACCACAGCCGCATTTTCCAGGTGCAATACTTTGCTTTCAGCTTCTGGCAAGAAATGGCAACAAACCGATCAAACATAAAAGTGAAGGGGAACCAGAGTGAACAGTCAGTGGCTGAAAATCCCAGTGTGGAGATCTCATTGCATATGGGGGTGATGGATGTCCAGGAAAGTCACGGGGAAGTAGTAGTAACTGAACCGCCACGTTATGACATCAAAGCAGATGGTTAGAAGATCCACCGTTGCCATGGCCACGAGGTAACAAGTGGTGCAGGTGGAGAGGCCACACTTTCCTCGAGACAGGATCTCAATCACTACTAAATTCACTGGGGGAGGGGAAGCAAAAAGAATGAGTGAATTACAGTCTCACCACTGTGGGTCTCTGAGAAAAGTTAAGCTGAGAATTGAGAACAATCAAACTTTGCAGAAAGCTCATTTTTGTAGGTTTAAGAGGCGTAAAGCGCGAGTCACAGATGCCTCAACCGCTTTCATGTTGGGTGAAAGAGAGTGGGGATTCAGTACTGCAGGAGGAGCAGTGTTTGGGAAGGACACATTGTCCACTGGTGGCCGTGAGCGTCTTGGATAAATCAATAAAACACCCCTAGCATTAGGTTTCGATTGATGTGTAAAGGCTGCATATATCGGCAACTCTTTCAACGATGGTTATGGCCGCGTTCCCGACACTTATTTTTTGTCGCTTTCCTCGTACAGCGAAGCCCTGCCTCTGTCCATTTTCGAAGTTCAAAACAATTCATTTCCCTCATTCGCCTGCCTCGTCTCCTCCTGGAATCCCCATTCTTCACCTGCCCATTGATTTCCCACGTGGCTCGCTTCTTTTTCATTCTGAAACCACTTTGGACCTGAGTTCCTCTGCAGTTTGTTAACACATTCGATCAGAAACTTCCAAATTTCGTTCTTAAACATTTTGCCTGATCTGCAGAATGTTTCCTGTATTGTGCAGGTTAGTGCTTAATCTTCCCAAATTTCCAAAGGAAATACGATTCAGGTACCTCAAATAATCTGCATTTCAGAGGTTGCGCCAAACTACTGCATCGGTTTTCTGAATAGTTTGATGCATATTATTCTGGGTTGGAGAATCGCATGAACCTTACCCTGCTAATCTGACCGCTAAAGGCCACCGCTGGGCTGCACCCTAACTCTATCTTCTCTTCGAGTATAATAGAGTGTGGAAACACTCACGCAGCTAAAACCCACACAGCTCACGTGTAGCTAAAACTACACTAAAACTCACACAGCTCCTTCTTTGACTATTTCACATCTCCCAATGGTCCGGAGTCTAACTTACAGGTGATGTCCACCACTCTCATTACAGGTCTGCAGAGTATGAGCTACGAAGAAAGCTTGAACGTATTAAACCGTTTTATCCTCAGTAATGGTACCTCCTCAGGAGATATGATAGAGGAGCTCAGAATCACTAAGGATACAACTAAGGTGGATGCCAGCTACTTCTTTAAAGCATTTCTTTACACGGCGAGATATGGATACACGGAACAAACTACGTTGCCGCGTAGTTCAGAGTAGTACCTCAGAGACTTCAGAATCTAAACTCGATAATTATTTTAACACGCTGTGTAAATAGAACATTGGCTAGTTTAATTAGTCCGAATGAACTATTCATGTCAAAACCTTTCTAATGTTTTAATGCTCCCCTGAATCTAAACGGGGTTTCGGTTCCCACTTTCTCTTGAAATTTTCAGAAATTCCTTAAAACAGAGCGGAATAGTTTAAAATTGACTTTAACACATGTTTCTCTATTGATATGGAGTAACACCATGTAACCCGTAAAGGTGCCGAGTGTGTTGGATTTTTGCAGTTTACTTTGACAGTGGTTTTGCATTGATAAATCAATAATTTGTGCCATGAGTCGATAAAGTGTCTCTATGTCTCCGATCTTCCACTCTACATCTGTTTGAACTGCCGTTTTATTTTCACACGAAGCTACGGAATAAACTGCAAGGGCACTTCTGACCGAACACAGAGATTTGTCACAATCTCTGCACCGCACTCACTGATACACTGGCATCAACATGCTATTGAACTATCACAGTTCATATACCGCACACAACGAACTGTAAATGTTCTTACCAGGTTCACCAATAACGGTAATGATCATATAATATATGCTTCTCACACGGTAAAATGCTTTAACCATGCTGTGTGAGATTCAGCCTGTCTTCCACCAGCCCGCAATTTCGCTGAAGCGATTCTGAGCTGATGGCTCTCCACGGTCATGCATTTACATCAGCTCCCGCACACTGAATATTCAATACTACACGAGGCTGACGTGTCTTCCAACAGCTGGGGTAAAAATAAACGATGTAATTCCAGTAAAATCCCAATAGTGATGAAAATGGATAGCTTGACAAGAAATTGCAAAATCTCAAAGACGAAGAAATGGCAATAGGAGAAATCATTGAATGCTGTTGTGAAACACTCTGAGGCTCACCTCTCGGTTTCATGATTGTTATTGTTGATCTTCTCTGTTCCTAGGCCCCATAGACTTTGCGGGGATACATAACAAGCAACTCGCGGATTTACGATTTTAAAATTCCTTTACGTTGCTTTGATTCGAGATCTCTGCCTGAAGCTCTTAAATATCTCAGGTTCCAGGCACACAGCCGTAGATGTTTCGTCTTCCCGGAGGACGTACGTATTTCCAGCCGTGACACCGACCCTCGATCTGCCCGTCTCCAGAGCCTCGAGATCTCAGGGTTCCAAATTTGAGCCGGACTCGTAAGAACAGACCTCTGCGTGCTGACCAACGACCAGCTATGAAACCCCGAGAGCGGGTCCCATTCCGGCATGAACCGAGGTTAACATGGTCAGGGCCTTCAAAAGAACACTGAAAGGAAAAAGTAAAAATATTAACGATGGAAATAGAGCTGTTTCAGAAGATGCAACCAAAGTTTAGCTCCATCATTACTCCGCTCCGCCTGCAAATGAAAATTATGTTGCAGATTCACTAAACTGGTAGCGTTAGAGAGTTGTATATAATTATTTGACAATCTGAACATGCACTTTGACTGTAAATTTAACGTAACGTTGTAGATTTTGTGTTTTCCCTGACGTGGTACCTGGATGTAATTATGTATTGAATGGTCTGAAATAAGTAGTGCACAAGAAGAGCCTTTCACGTGTCTAGATACTCTTTACAGCAGTAAACCAATGGGTCGTCATTTATTGTATAAAATTAATCAGTTTGTCAAATGGTCAGCAAAGAGTCGATAGGGGTCAATATTGAGATATCTGGTGATTACTTTCCATGGATGAGTAGGTCTGAGGAGTGACGGAGATCCCGAGGGTGTTGATGGAGGGAAGGGCACGGTAATGACATTTCAAACATCAATGAAGGAAGGGAGGCCGATTGCTAGTGGTGATATTCAATACAAAACTTTAGTATTTATTTAAGTCTTACATCCCTCTCACAACGTGAGACAGTAAAATTATTTGTGTCATGACCCCGTCGCAATGCACAGACGTGTTAATTTATAAACCTGGTGGTTTGTAGAAAGATGCTACCCCGCAGCCTGCGGTAAATTTTGCCAGACGGAAGCAGATGAAACAGTGTGTGGTAGGGGGTGACTGGTGTCCCCGATGACAATTGTGCCCCTGCAGAAGGTGTAGGGGATTTGCGGGCTCATGCGGAATTTCCTCAGCAGTTTGAGGTAGAAGAGACGCTGTTGTGCTTTTTTTTAAACACACAGCCTGTGTGTACAGTCCAGATGTGATCTTGGGTCAAGTGTATACCGAGGAATTTGAACTATTCACCCTCTCAGCAGCAGACCCATTGATGTTGATAGGAACGAGCCTGTAATCCAAAATCAGCCGAATGTCTTGGACATTGAGAGACAGGTTGTTATCCTCTGTCGGGGTGTCAACCACTCCTCTGTAGGCTGTCTCATTACCGCTAGAAATAAGGCTATCAAAGTGGTGTGATCCACGAAGTGTAAGCTTCGGCCTAAATTACCGTAAGGTACTGGCGTTCTACATTTCATTTTGACGTTCAGGAAGGACTCGGCAATTCAGTTGTATAGTTGATACTGCAGTACCTTAGACAGAGAAAAAAATAATCGACTCTGGGTTCTTGGAGTTCGCAATACTTGCGCACAGTCCACGTAGTTGTTCTTGAGGTCACGTTACTCCACAGTTGAAAGCTTAATCCGATGATATTCAGACTTTCCCTCTTTCTTTGGCCTTCTACACACCCGTCGTGAGGGAGAACGAAAACGAGAAGAACAGAATCTCACTTTCCAACTGGACACTTTACAACGATCAGGGATGAATTCTGATTTTTTTCTTCCCCCTGCAGAACTACCAGCTCTCTGTTTCTATGGTGATGCCAATGCTATCTGCGCCCATGTGCTGTAAAAAAATACTAGGAACGGCCAATAGTTCACGCTCACAGAGGCTGAATGAAACTCCATGGTTTAATTTTACTTTCGCCGCTCCATAATGTCTATGCTGGATATCGGCTCACTTGCACTTTTGACCCATATCCGAGAGTGAGTGTTAACTAATTCATGTATCATCCGAGTCTGTTTCACTGAATGAGTTCTACTAGTTCAGGTTTCCCTGTGAAACGTTGGAACAATATCTGTCTCGCGTCTCACGCTGGGGAAAAAAAAAGAATAGGACTTAAAGTGCCAAATACCTATGGCTGAAGCAGCCCGATCTATGGAAGCAAATGCATAGTAGGCATGAGCTGGCGTGGTGTAATGCCAGATGAGTCACAGGTTAAATATATGCGTTAGTTATTGGATGATGAAACGCACCTGGACGAAATCGGCTGAGTTGTAACTTTGGAGTAAATACCCGAGTGCACACCCACTGGGATTCCAGTACCAACCACAGACAGTCAATTAATAGGAAAGATGGTACCTGGGAAAAATTGAGCCTTCGCTGGTCTGGTTTTTTCTCTTCATCCCGTGAAATCTTCACGTTTCCGACTTGTGATCTCCGCAGAGTTGTTGATAGCTGTACACCTGAAATACGCTATTCTTATTGAGTCCCTTTTTGTTTCAATGTCGTTGATTGAAGCTCATTGGACAGACGTGCGTGGCTTCTCTCTAGATGTAGCCCAAATCCGTAAGAAGTATTGTTTTGTGAATCGTCCACCCAGAGTTGTGTTCTGGATTACACCTTATGTCCGTTCTAAATCAGATTGGATCAAACAAATCCGACCAAGTAAATCAAACACTTACGCAGCCGACCAGATCATGGGTTGATCCTGACACAAACCATCCCTTTGCATAATAAACAGTCTATTATCGCAGGTTTAGCAAATATTCAGCAATAATTAAAAACTCGTCGTTTAATTGATCAGATGAATCCATTCTTAAGCACGAACTAGTTCAATAAACAGTTCACAAAATGGCGACTGCAGGAATAGTCTCAAAAATATCGGCCTCTATTCCTGAGATCATATATATATAAGCTGCTTCGTCTGTTTCCCCAGCCCGTGTCTCGTTTCTATTTACCGCTTTGCTGTTTATTGTTCTTTCTGGACAACCTACTGATGTGTATCTGTCCGTCTGTCTATCCGTCATTTGTCAGTCTGCATGATTATCTATCTATCTATCTATCTATCTATCTATCTATCTATCTATCTATCTATCTATCTATCTATCTATCTATCTATCTATCTATCTATCTATCTATCTATCTATCTATCTATCTATCTATCTATCTATCTATCCATCTATCTATCTATCTATCTATCTATCTATCTATCTATCTATCTATCTATCTATCTATCTATCTATATAGCAATCAGTCTGTCTGTATACAGGTCACCTGTTTCTACTGTGCTTCTGGGTGGCGACGTGGAGATACATCTCTACCAAAGGCGGTGTGAGGAGCGGTGGTGAGCAGGTGGTGAATGGTCCTGTGAGCAGGTGGTGAATGGTCACAAGCGCTTCTTATGCGACCACTGACGTCAGGTAGACTGCCCTGTAAAGACACTGCTCAGAAGAAGGGAATGGCAAGCCGCCTGTTTACTAAGGCTATTGGGGAGAGTTTAAACTTGAATTGCTGGGGGTGAGAACCGAACTGAAGAGACGGAGAGCCAGAAGGGGCCATGAGATGGCCTTGGCGGACAGGATTAAGGATAACCACAAGGCATTCTATGACCAATCAAGTGTGATGGTGGAAAAGGGTTAGTGGTACAGATGCGGAAGAGATTACGGTGTAAGTATAAATATACATGACAAACACATGGATTTCTTTATCTTCCCGATCTTTCTCCGTATCCCCCGCCCATTCCCCCCTTCTTGGCTTATCTGCCAAATTCGCAATTTTACCTCCACCCTCACTGCCTATCTTCTCCTCGCATGTCTATTATTGGCACCGCTCTCCTATGAGATTACTTCTTTTCAACTATTTACCTCTCGTATCCCATAATCTCACTTAATTTCACCACGCAACGCACATTGCTTCACCTATTACCTGGAAAACCTATAACTTTATCTTTCCTCCCACCTACTTATCGTGTTACTCTGGATTTCAGGTTGACGGTGTTGTGGACGGTGTACAGTTTGTCGAGGGGATGTCAAAGGCCAGTTTGTTACACAGAGGGTCAGAGGGTGATGGTAAGGGTCGCTTCTTCAGGAGCAGTTAAAACAGGAACGTGTCTGACAGAGAAATTCACTGCCAAACCATTCCTCACAGAGGAATCTGAAGTGGAGAAAATGTTCTTGATTGTCAATATATCTGACGAAAGAGCCTGGACGCACCATATTGATGCAGCTATAAAGAAGGGAAGACAGCGGTTATGTTTCATTAGGAATTTAAGGAGATGCAGTTTGTCGTTTAAAACACTCGAAAACCTCTTCAAACGTCCCACGGGGTCCATTCTGACTGGCTGTTTCGCCTTCTGGTATCGAGGAGTGCTTCTGCACAAGATCGAAATAAGTTGCCGAAATTTGTAAAATCTTGTAGCTGATTGTACTGTTGCCGTAAGGTTAACAGATTTTCACGACAGACGTCGGTGATATTAAATCTGATTCTGATGTAGGGAGAATGTGTTAGATTGATCATAAATTGTTTGAAGGGCGAGCATAACGTCTTGGGACGAAGTGCCTGTACTGTGCTGTAATATTCTAGGTTGCATGTTCTATGTAATGTGCTGTATCTTACCAGATAAGTCCCGTCGATGAATTATTGAAAGCTACGACGCCTTTCCTTACCTGACTACTCTCAATGCGTCTGATAGCACCGCACGAGGATTTAATATCAATAGATTACAAATGTCAGTGCCAACCGCTGGTTGATATCGATAGTTTTGATTGGAAGGGACTCGTCAAGTATTACGTAATAAGGAATTGTCCTCGGTGTTGAGACTACGCTGGTCATGGTGTCTGAAGAGAAATACCTAGAATAACAGGAATATTAGTGATAGTCAGTAAGGGCCAGAGCGTGGTAGGTCATGTCCGACCAAACGCACAGAGCTTTACGAGGTAGTCACCAGGAATTGTGCTCAAGGCAAGGCAGTGGATGGAACCTGTTAAAACGATCTCCATGGTATATTTATAAAAGATTTTTAGTGTATTTGTTGTCATACCAAATCTCTTCAAACTCCTAATGACGTATAGACTCTGCCTTTCCTTCTTTATAACTGCATTGATATGTTGGGACCAGCTTAGATCGTCCGAGATTTTGACACCCAGGATCTTGCAACTGCTCACTCTCCACTTTTGATCCCTCTCTGAGGAGTGGTATGTGTTCCTCTGTCCTATCCTTCCTGATCTCCGCAATCAGCTTTTTCGTCTTACTGAAGTTGAACGCAAGGTTGTTACTGTGACACCAATCCACTAGTTGGTATATCCAGCTCATGTACGCCCTCTCGTATCCATATGAGATTCTACCAACAACGGTTGTATCTTCAGCAATTTTATAGATGGTATGTGAGATATGTCTAGCCATGCAGTCACGGGTATAGACAGAATAGAGTAGTGGGCTAAGTAGACACCCTTGAGGCACAGCAGTGTTGATCGTTAACAAGAGAGAGATATTTTCTTCCACTCGCACAGATTGTATACTTCGGTTAGGAAGTCGAGTATCCAATTGCAGAGTGAAGTACAGAGGACCAGGTTCTGTAACTACTTCAATAGGATTGTGGGTAAGATTGTCGATTAAAGTACAGATTACAGGAGTTGAGAAGTTATGTTGATCTTGTTTAAGACTTCGTTGAGGCTTAATTTGGAATATTATTGCGGTTTTGCTTAACTACCTGCAGGAAAGGTGTAAATAAGTTTGAAAGAACGCAGAAAATAATTACACGGCTATTGCTGGGACTGGATGTTTTGAATTAAAAGGAAAGATTACATATGTTAGTACTGTATTCGGGAGCAGATAGAAGACTGAGGAGAGATATGATAGAGGTATACAAAATTATGAGGGGTATAGAGAGTTTAAATGAAATGAGGCTTTATCCACTGATGCTGGGCGAGAATACAACTGGAGATCATGGGTGAAGCGTGAAGTATGAAAAGTTTCAGGGAAATATGAGCGGAAACCTCTTCAACCAGAGTGTGGCCAGTGAGATTTGAGATTGAGGTTACGATGTCAATGTTGAAGAGATGATTGGAGAAAAATATGGATGAGAGGGAGATGGCTGGCAATGGTCCGGGTGCAGGTCGATGGCGGTAGGGAGTTTACATAATTCCTCACGGACCTAACGTGCTGGAGATTGTGCTGTGTCTGTGCAGTGGTTCCCTGTGGCTGTCTGCCTGAATGACTGGGTTAGAACGTTAATGTCTCACAGCACCGACCAATCCAGAGAGTCGCTGATATCGTTCAATCACTCTGTCCGTACACACACAGAAGCATGGAGACTGAGTAAAGTGGATGGTTATAGCAGGAGAAGATGGAAGCGCAGGTGTGAGATGATAAATGGAGTATCACACTACAGGAATATCCGCTCACTCCTTCAGTACGGCGGTAAAGACAATAGTTCCGGGCTGGGGGTATGTATGACAGTGGTCTCAGAGCAGTGAACAAATCTGTTGCTTCAGCGGTGGTAATGAGAATCATTCGCCCAGATGCTACACAGGAAAGGGGTGATTTAATCCGAAACCCATCTTTCGTCAGAAATTGGAGGTGAGAACTCTTGGCAGTCGTTGGAGGCTTGCAGCTGTGGAGACGTCATATTTTGATTGTGTTGAATTTTAACTCCTGGACGATACATTACTTTCTACGTCTCTGTCTTGGAGTCAAAAGGCTTGTTAAATGTTTTATAATTGCCTTTAAAGATGTTTGTTAACTGTTGAACAAATAAGAGCACGCCAGTTTCTGCGATATTTTTTTAAAATATGAATGTATAGTGGATTTAAAATATTACACGAGGTGTGGACATAAGTGAGTTCAATTGAAATTGAAACATAAAGGTCACGGTCATGAATGAGTATATGGAAGCCATGTATTTCTTTAGTTTGTGTGGAGTGGATGACGGAACATCATCCTTATGACGGAACAACACGGCTGCCCGCTGTCTTCCGGCCACAATTCATTCTATCTATACTTGAATGCGCGTAGTGTCAGAAATAAGACAGATGAGCTTGAAGCTCAGATGAAAATGGGGAACTTCGATACTGTAGGGATAACGGAGACATGGCTGCAAGGGGATCAGGCCTGGGAATTGAGTGTACCAGGGTATACGTGCTATCGTAGAGACAGAAATATGGGAAGAGGGGGTGGGGTGGTCCTGTTGGTGAGGAATGAGATTCAGTCCTTAGCAAGAGGTGACATGGGAACAGGGGAAGTAGAGTCTGTGTGGATTGAGCTGAGGAACAGTAAGGGTAAAAAGACGCTGATGGGTGTTGTGTACAGGCCCCCAAACAGTAGCGTGGATATTGGGTACAAGTTAATTAGGGAGTTAACATTGGCATGTGCTAAAGGTAATGCAGTCGTTATGGGAGATTTCAACATGCAGGTGAACTGGGAGAATCAGGTAGGTGCTGGACCCCAGGATAGGGAGTTTGTGGAGTGTCTGAGGGATGTATTTTTGGAACAGTTTGTGCTTGAGCCAACCAAGAACGAGGCTATTTTGGACTTGGTGATGCGTAATGAACAGGAATTGATAAGTGATCTTGAAGTAAAGGAGCCATTAGGAAGTAGTGATCATAACATGGCAAGTTTTTATCAACAATTTGAGAGGGATAAAGGCAGATCCGAGGTGTCAGTGTTGCAATTAAATCAAGGAGACTACGTAGCCATGAGAGAAGAGCTGGCCAAAGTTAAATGGGCGGATGCCCTGGCAGGAAAGACAGTGGATCAGCAGTGGCAGATATTCTTGGGCATAATACAAAAGATGCAAAAGCAGTTCATTCCAATGAGAAGGAAGGATTCAAAGAGGGGGAAGGGGTCACAGTGGTTGACAAAGGAAGTCAGAGATTGTATAGCATTAAAGAAAAAGTAGTATGATAGGGCTAAGATGAGTGGGAATACAGATGATTGGGAAAGTTTTAAGGAACAGCAGATCTTAACTAAAAAAGCAATACGGAGAGAAAAAATCAGGTATGAGCTCAGTCTAGCCTGGAATATAAAAGGGGAGAGGAAAAGCTTTTTCAGCTATGTGAAGAGAAAGAAGACAGTTAAGAACAATGTTGGCCCCTTGAAAAACGAATTGGGAGAAATTGTTATGGAAAACAGGGAAATGGCAACAGAAATTAATGCGTACTTTAGATCTGTCTTCAGCAGGGAGGACACAAGCAATCTCCCAGATGTAAGGATGGGCCAGGGGCATAAGATATCAGAGGAATTGAGACAGATTGACATTAGGGAAGAAACTGTGATGAGTAGACTGGTAGGACTGAAGGCTAATAAATCCCCGGGTCCAGATGGTCTGCATCCGAGGGTTCTAAAAGAGGTGGCTCAGGAAATTGCGGATGCATTGGTAATCATTTTCCAATGTTCCTTAGATTCAGGATCAGTTCCTGAAGATTGGAGAGTGGCTAATGTTATCCCACTTTTCAAGAAGGGAGGGAAGGAGAAAACGGAGAACTATCGCCCTGTTAGCCTAACGTCAGTCGTGGGGAAGATGCTTGAGTCCATTATTAAGGACGAAATAGTGGCACATCTTGATGGCAGAAATAGGATTAGGCCGAGCCAGCATGGAATTACCAATGGCAAATCATGCTTGAATAATCTGTTGGAGTTTTTTGAGGGTGTAACAAGGATGTTAGACGAGGGTAAGCCAGTGGATGTTGTGTACCTAGATTTTCAGAAGGCATTCGACAAGGTGCCACATAGGAAATTGGTGAGTAAAATCAGTGCTAATGGCATTGGGGGCAGGTTTTCAACATGGATAGAAAACTGGATGGCAGATAGAAAGCAAAGGGTAGCAGTGAATGGGTTTTTCTCAGACTGGCTGGAGGTGACTAGTGGGGTACCACAGGGCTCTGTATTGGGACCACAGCTCTTAACGATTTATGTCAACGATTTAGATGAGGGCATTGAAAACTATATCAGCAAGTTGCTGACGATACTAAACTGGGTGGCAGTGTGACATGCGAAGAGGACGTTAGGAGAATACAGGGAGACTTGGATAGGCTGGGTGAGTGGGCAGATACTTGGCAGTTGTCATTCAATGTGAACAAATGTGAAGATATCCACTTTGGAAGCAGGAACAAGAGGGCAGAGTATTGTCTGAACGGTGTAGAGTTAGGAAAGAAGAAATGCAAAGAGACCTAGGAGTCCTAGTTCACCAGTCAATGAAGGTGAATGAGCAAGTGCAACAGGCAGTGAAGAGGGCAAATGGAATGATGACCTTTGTTACAAGTGGAATTGAGTACAAGAGCAAGAATGTCCTTTTGCATTTGTACAGGGCCCTGGTGAGACCACACCTGGAATATTGTGTACAGTTTTGGTCTCCAGGTTTAAGGAAGGACATTCTGGCAATTGAGGAAGTGCAGCGTAGATTCACTAGGTTGATTCCTGGGATGGCAGGGCTGTCTTACGCAGAGAGATTGGAAAGATTGGGCTTGTACACACTGGAATTGAGGAGATTGAGAGGGGATCTGATTGAAACGTTTAAGATAATTGAAGGATTTGATAGGATTGAGGCAGGAAATATGTTCCAGATGTTGGGAGAGTCCAGTGCCAGGGGGCATTGATTGAGAATAAGAGGTCAGTTATTTAAAACAGAGTTGAGGAAGAGCTTCTTCTCCCAGAGAGATGTGGAGGTGTGGAATGCACTGCCTCAGAAGACGGTGGGGGCCAATTCTCTGGATGCTTTCAATAAGGAGCTGAATAGATGTCTGATGGATAGGGGAAACAAGGGATATGGGGACAAAGCAGGGACTGGGTATTGATAGTGAATGATCAGCCATGATCTCAGAATGGCGGTGTAGACTCGAGGGGCCGAATGGTCCACTTCTGCACCTATTGTCTATTGTCTATTATCATCTGTTAGGAAGCCAATTCTGAATTAACGCAGGATTTCCTGGATCCCATGTCCCCTGACTCTCGAAATTAATACACCTAAATTGACTATTCAGATGTTTTATTTTCACTTTTACATATAGTTCAGTCTGGCTCAAATAGTAAAACATACCTCTCAAACAGCCATGATGTCTCTCCGAAGCCAGACTACGTTACTCCAAATACACATAAATTCAATCTTCAATTATCCTCTACAATATTTTACCCACTACAGATGAAAGACTCACTGGTCTATACTTCCACTGAGTATCCCTATTATATTGCTTCAACAAACGAATAGCATTTGCCACCTTCTAAACTTCTAGTTCTACTTCTGTGGCCAGAGGAAAGCACAAATATCCTGTCTAGAAGCTCAGCAATGTCTTCGCTTCCCTTTCCAAATCAGCTGGACTATATTCCCTCCAGAACCAGGGAATCATCTGTCATAATGTTCAGCAAATTTTCAGCGCATCCTCTTTCGTAGCGTTGCCATGTTCTATCATATCTGCCTTTTTACGTTGTGTTCACTTTCATCGATGTATTCAGTAAGAAGATTCACCGCCTCCTTCGTCTCCAGACAAACGTTTTCCTCTTTTATCTCCATTCAGCCCACACTCTCTCCAATCATGCTCCTGTTCTTCAGAGTTCAACTCGTGAAGGACTTTTTAAGGCCCGTTTTGACTTCTCTAAGCTCTTTGTTAAATTATCTCTGGTCTGCATTGTGACCCTCCATAACCCTACCTGATCCTTTCTCCCAAAACCTGCAGTATCTTCCTTTCTTGCACTCGACGTGTTGTTCCAAATTTATTGTCACCCAGGATTACTTTATGCTAATATCCTTGCCCTGCGACAATGAATACTGAACCCCAGGACAGTGCTCCCTAAACAATCTCCACATATCTGTTGCGTACTTCCCTGAATACATCATTTTCCAATTTACTTTCCCAAGTCCCTGCCAGGTAGCACCATACATCGCAGATCCACAATTAAACTCATTCCCTGTTCCCTGGTCCTATCTATATGGCAAGATAGATAGAGAACATTCTACCCTATCGTTCTGAAATGCTGAACCGGGAGATCTGTCACCTGATACGGACTGATTACTAGTCGGACTGTCTTAATATAGTGACATGAATCCTGCCTGGACACAACTGAGAAATGATGCCACACATAGACCTTTTACTCTGGGCAGGTGCCAAAGAATATTGTGGAAGTTTCAGTTACCCGTGCCAGTAACATGGCCGATCGCCTCTTTAACGGTCCCGTTGCATTTATTTGTTTCATCTGATCGGCGGTTGTGCAGAATACTCCAAATGGAGTGATCGCGTCCTTCACGTTTCTGTGTTACTCACCGTCTATTAATAAGCAAACGCTCCACGTTCTTCTCCATTTCTGCAACTGCGATACTATCCCTGATTTGCCATCGCATTCCCATTACACTCTGTTACCATTCTGAAACATCTGAGACACGGAACGTCCTGAAGACATCCCTACCCTTGTGACAGTCGAGTGTCTGCGATTGTTTGGAACATCCTTCAAACAATGTAACAATCAGGCCAGCAGCATTGAGCATTTGTATTGCTACCTACCTGAAAAGTATGAAGTCAGCCATCTTAAGCGAATTCTACAATTTACGGAATAACAGGCATAGGATTGTTTGAATATATGGCATACTTGCCAAACCTGTTCATGGTAAAACGGCTTTATTTGAAAACTCTGTTGAGTTGTCATTAGACGTGGGCGTTATCTACACAGATGGCCATTTAATGTAAGCACACACTTCATTCCATTCCTCAGCTCTTCTCTGAATTTCCTCTGTGTCAGTGTATAGATACAAGTATTGGTGCACATGCTGAGAATCTGCAATATGTTCCCAAATTGTTGTAGGATGTATACCGGGGAACTCAAATATCTGTCGTCGTAAAAATAATTTTGTGCCTGCCATTTCACGGAATGGCCTACATAGGGCATCCAAAATAATATGAAGTTACCTGATATAGAAAACAACAAAATCATCGATTTTCTCCGTTTTTCCACCTCGGCATCTTTCTGATTGTCGCTGCTGTGCCGAAGCCTTCTGCGGACTCTGTTTGCCACAACGATATGTCTTACGGTTAACCCGTTAAACACCAGGATTAAGCCGATTGGTAACAGTGGTGTTAAAATGCTGTCTAGCAATTCGTATCCTCTCCACACGGGTGACGTAGCATAATCATGTGTGAAGGCGCAACGCCACGGCATGTTGTCAATGATGACGTAAGGTTCAATGGCAAAGTAAAACGGGACACTTCTCCCACAGCCAACTATAACCACGGTCACCAAAACAACCGTTGCTGTTCTTTCAGTGCAGTATGGTTTCCCAAGCTTTGGGTGACATATTGCGATGAAACGATCGAAGGTCAAACTGACAGTAAACCAAACAGAACAGTCCCTCGTCGCCAGCATCAATACTTGTGTCAGAGCGCATATGGGAGTGATGAGCAGGGATCTGGAATAAATGAAGATATTGTTGGTCTGTACCAGTAAACCGAAAACTATAACCACCATCAGATCCGCTGTTGCCATTCCAACCAGGTAACGGGTGATGAATTTGGAGAGTCCGCATTTTCCCCGAGATAGGATCACAATCGCCGTTAAATTAACTACAAGAAATAGGAGAAACAGAAATATAAATAGAATGAATGTAGATGTTGTTGGTCTGCACCAGCAAGCCGAAAACGATAATCAGCATCAGATCAGCTGTTGCCATTCCAAACAGATAGCGGGTGATGCATTTTCCCCGAGACTGGATCAAATCGCCGTTAAATTAACTGGAAGAAACATGGAAACCAAATGGAAATGTGTTCAGCAGCAACTCCCTAAATCCCCCATTCTACCGATGCTTTGCAGGCTATGGTCTGCTTGGATGTGGAAAGCGGGAATCCAGTGTGTGCGGTCTCAGTCGTTGCATTCCGGCTGGAGGATAATGACGGGTTTGATTTTCAGTGAATTGGCGAGTTTGGAGCGAAGCATCAGAGTTCCACGACTCACGTACCGGTGAGCAGTCGCTCGCTCCTGTAAACAACATTATTTCCATTATTAAAGGTGCAATAGCTGAAGGGATTGTTTGTAGCAGTGACAAAGTGGAGTCAAGGAGATATAAAACACGAGTTCTGATATATTGACTTACAGAAGAACAGATCTACCTGTAGAAAATAGACTGGACGGTCATTTAAGTAAGCTGTTATAAGGTCGAATTGTCTGCCCTGATACAGACTCAGGCCTGGAAAAGCAGAGACCACATCACTTCAGAAAGCCTAGCGAGGTGAAATTATGAAACAGTGACAATATCGGCACCAACTTAATTGACAAAAGAGGAAAACACTGCGATCAAAATATGAGATTTGCAATAAAACCATTAGATGCCTGAATCCTCCATTCCGGAAACACGTTTCAGCCGATGGTAGCATCTGTGCTTAGGAACAACGTGGATCCCGCAGCAGAGTAACGACGGCAGCATAAATAAAGTAACCAGCTTTGGCATCTTACCGGGGACACCAACCGCTACCAGTGTGGGATAGTAAATGCTCGCGATGTAGTAAATCGCCGGATATCCCATATTCCGCCAGAATCTGGGTTCGGTTATGCGGAGCGTTTCAGCTGCTCAGATGGACTGGTGATTGGTTTAGCAGACTTTTGTTGAGGAGAGAGAAATTCCACTGAGGCAATTAGCGTGGCTATCACGTCAGGGACATTAGTGACAACCATCTGCACAAACACTTACTTTAAAATAATTTTACTCACTGTTCCCGTGTCATTAATTTTACTCCTCAAGGGATATTGCAATTTATTTACTATAAAATAAAATATGGTGTGAATTTTCCATGTTATTTTTTATGATACCTGGCTTCGGGTACTTAAAAAGGATATTTTTTTATATGAATCTGTGTCGTCATTCATCTTGATGTCGATTTATTTTGTAATATTTGACGCAGCACATTCGCTTCTGAAATTGAGAGAATGAGTTTGTTCTGGCCGGTGAAATGGAGAACACATCTTCATTAAAGGGGAACATTCGTTCATTCTTTTCTTTCGTTTGTTCCAGTCATTCCGGGCGGTGTGACTGATTAAATAAACAATGACATCTTACATGTTTTACAATAACATTGCACTTATTGTTACATTGCACATTGCACATTGAAGAGCAGTGTTTTCCAGTGCACACATGGGCTGTTTGGCAGGAGCCTGATCTCTTCCAGTGAATTACTTGACCACCCCATACCAGTGAACTGCGATTTAACTTCAAAGATATTTTCAAACCAGCCACAATTCTACCACCATTTCGCCATCCATTCTCTGTTTGAACAAATATAGTAACAAGTAAAATCTGTGAATATTCCACAGGTTATCAGGCTGTTCTATTATCTGCCACAAAGTTGTCTGGTTTTTTTGTCCTGATTTGCTTTCAGGCATATTGTCTTCCATGGAAACATAGAAAACCTACAGCACAATACGTTGTGCCGAACATGTCCTTACCTTAGAAATGACTCGAGTTACCCATAGCCCTCTATTTTTCTAAGCTCAATGTACCTATCAAGGACTCTATTAAAAGACTCGATCGTATCCGCCTCCGCCACCGTTGCTGGAAGCCAGTTTTATGCACTCACCACTCTCTGAGTAAAAAAACTTACCCCTGACACCTCATCTGTACCTACTCCCAACCACCTTAAACCTGTGTCCTCTTGCAGCAACCATTTCAGCCCTAGGAAAAAGCCTCTGACTATCCACTCGATGAATGCCTCTCAATAACTTATACACCTCTATCAGGTCACCTCTCATCCTCCGTCGCTACAAGGAGAAAAGGCCGAGTTCACTCAACTGTTTTCATTAGGCAAACGTCACTATGTGTATTTGTTGAACAGCGGATCTGTTCAAGTTCACCTGTCAATCACACTTCCTTCTGCTCCTGCAGTGCACCGCTCCGAGCCGATTATGGTTCTGGTACCGATGAGCGGCTCTCGGCTTATTGGAGAAAGTCTCATAACTCTGTTTCCATTGGGGGATTCGCACTAATGTGCGGCCCTCGGTTGACTCGAGCAAGTAATGCATCTGCCGTCAAATCCACTCTCCCAAAGAAACTCACTTCGTACCTTTCGGGCTGAACTCCATCTGTAACTTCTCAGCGCTCTTTTGCATCCTGTCGCTGTCCTGATGGAATCTGTGACAACCTTCTATGCTATCCATTATTGCTCCAACCTCCACATCATTGCGGGTACACTATCTACCTTCCCACCTCCTCATCCAAATCATTTATAAAAACACAAAAAGCCAGAGGTCTCAAATTGATTACTGCAGGACACCACTGGTCATCAATATCGAGGGAGAAAACGCTCCATCCACAAATACAGTCTGCCTCCTGTGGGCGTCAGTCCTGAATCCACCAGCCAACACTGTCTGGATATCAAGCCTTCTTTGAAAGGTCCGACCATTGTTAACCATATCAAATGCCTTATTAAAATATATTTATACAAGATCAACTTTTCTAGCTTTACTAATGTGCTTAGATTCATCCTTACAGAATTGAACCAGGCAGTGAGCCATTCTGACTCTCCGGAATCAGGCTCACTCAAACCTCACAAATTCTGTTTCTAAGAATGTTCTTCAATAATTTTCCCATCACTGAAGCAGGCACCCTGATAGTACGTGTGCGGCAGTAATAACACAAAGGTAATCGCAAGGCCGCAGCAATCTTCCCACAGTAACCATAAAAGTGAATTTCTGATGACCTCACTACAGGAAAGATGGGGATACTTTAGAAAGAGTGCAGAGGAGATTTACAGTTATCTTGCCTGGATTGGAGATCAGGCCTTATGAGAGTAGTTTGAGTGAACTTGGCCTTTTCTCGTTAGAGCGACAAAGGAAGAGAGGCGACCGGATAGAGGTGTATAAGATGAGAGGTATTGGTCGGTGTATATCCAGAGGATTTTTTCAATCAGGGCTGAAATTGCGAATACAAGGGACACACATTTTAGGCGCTTGGAAGTAGGTACATTGGGGACGTCACGGGTAGTTTTTTTTCCATCACACAGAGAGTGGTGAGTGCGTGGAATGCACTGCCGGTGACAGTGGTGGAGGTAGATACAACAGGGTTCAAGTACATGGAGCTTAGAAAAATAGAGGGACATGTGTTACGGTATTTCTAGGCAGTTTCTGAAATAGGTTACATATTCGGTACAACAATTTGGACCAGAGGGCCTTTAATGGGTTGTAGATTTCAATGTTCTATGGCAGGAAAATGTGGTTGATGGAGACAATGAGTCAGCCACGACAGAGTGGTGGAGCGTACTCGATAGAGTTAACGGCGTAATTTTGCTCCTGTGTCTTTTGGATTTAATGTACTTTCGAAATTATTGTGACTCAAATACGTATCGCATGCGTTTCTCAAGTCTTCTACAACTGTTCTTGGATTTTCAACCGTTAATTTAAATAACGACTGGCGACCTTCTCTGTGATATTCCTCCCGACTGAATAGATATTTAATCATTCTCTATTTTTTTTCGCCGATTTTGGATAACATGTTAATTAAATGTTTCTGTGAGTTTGCGTGAGAGGCGAACTTCACCACGCATTTTCCAAATCTCGGTCACATCCTCTCCACCAATCACATTCGCTCTGGGTCACTCTGTCTCCATGTGTCTGGAAATCCATAAACGTGCCCTTGTCCCTGTAAAGCATTGACTGGCGTTACATTAAAATAAGGACGTACGGTAGAAATTACTTGCAGAAATAGTGCACAGTTAACTATTCTTAACTCTACCTACCGAAAATTAACTCAGAATGAAACCGGCATTTTGATCGTAAGCTGCAACATTTAATTCCATTCAAATTCACTATTTGGAAAACATACCACACGTTGGAACAACCTCATATTTTGATCGAGTACCTGTCATGAAATTGCTCTTCGTCCATTTCTGGATTTTTTAGAAAAACTCTATACAATCCAGAATTGCTGTAAATCACTACATTATTAACAAGTATTTTCTAATTAATGAAATATCAGAATTGTCTCAAAATTACCCCATATTTTGTTCCACTTTGTTTCACATTAACGTTCTCTAAACAGCAAAACTGTTGCAGAACTGGTCCGTTTCGGATATGTTCAGTTTACTTATCCTATCTGAAATTTTTACAACTTGATGTGCAGTGGAATCCGAAATTCACTTTTATGTTTAGCTGCAATCAATGTTTTCTTAATTCCTTAAAATGCTCATTTAGTATTAAATAATTTCAGCAAACGATCTGTCAGTAGTAATGTAGACCATCTCTATGAGTTCATACGCAGGGGTAGTATTTGGAATTATGGAACATCAGTATGCTGCCAGTAAAAGTACCGATAAACGAAAGAATGGACATAGTATCGAAAGGACAGGCAGGGAGGCAGAGGGGACTGCGGTGCTCTATTGGTACAAATATCAATTAAATCATTAGAAAGTGGTATACTAAGATCGAAAAGTGTTGGAACATTGCGACTAGATCTAAGGAACTGCCAGGGTAAAAAGAGCCTGATGGAAGCTGTATACACCCTACCAAACGAAATAAAGGATGGTCTACAGGATATAAAGGGAGATACAATATGCATGCCACAAGGGGAATCGTACAATACGCACAGGATTGCAACATGCAGGAGGACTGGGGAAATGAGTTTACTGGTGGACTCCAGCAAGGGCATTTTTAGCAAGTCTACTATATGTATTCTGAGCAACACTCATTATGAGCAACACTCATTTGAGCGCAGCAGGTTATCATCTATTCTGGATTGGAAGTTGGGAAATTAACCAGAAATGATAAGAGGGCTTAAATTAAAATAACCTAATTGGGAGAGTGATTAGTATATGATCGAATTCACACTGAAATTTGTGAAGGAAAAGTTATAGTCAGATGTATCGCTATTACAGTGAAAGAGGGGTTGCATGAGAGAGGGGTTGGATTTGTTGATTGGAAACGAACGCTGGCAGGTATGGTGGCAGAGCAGCAATGGCTGCAATTCCTGGGAGCAATTCGGAAGACACGGGATACATACATCGCAAAGTGGATCTGAATTGAATTGACTTTATTTCTTACAACCTTCACGTAAATGCGGAATAAACATCTTTACGTTTATATGTGCAATGTCATTTCATGGTCATATATAATAATTCATAATAAATATAGCAGTCAACATAATATATGTGGGCACGTGGCCAGGTGGTTAAGGCATTGGACTAGTGATCCCCAGCCTAGGCAGAGTGATGTTTCCTTGAGCAAGACACTTAAGCACACAGTGGTCTGCGACGACACTGGTTCCAAGCTCTTCCCTTGGATAACATCGGTGTCGTGGAGAGAGGAGACTTGCAGCATCGGTAACTGCCGGACTTCCATACAACCTAGAGAGTGAAACCTTTCCAGGCGCAGATCCATGGTCTCGCAAGACATTTACCTTTATTGCAATGTAGTACAGAGAACACAAATCAGCGAGAGTTAAGCAGTCTGATGGCCTGGTGGAAGAAGCTGTCCCGGAGCCTGTTGGCCCTGGTTTTAGTGCTGTGGTACTCTAGCCCCGATGGTACTAACTGAAATAGCTTCTCGGTGGGGTGATCCATGTCCTCAATGATCCTACGTGCCGTTTGTACACACCCGTTCTTGTAAATGTCCTAAATCATGGGCAATTCAAAACTACAAATGCGCTGAGATGTCCGCAACACTCTCTGCAGAGTCCAGCGTTTAAGGGAGGTACAGTTCCCAGAACAAGTCAAGATACTTTCAATTGTGCCCCTGTAGAAAGTTCTTAGGATTTGGAGAGCCCTTAGCAAGCTTCATCAACCGGCTGAGGTGAAAGAGGCGCTGTTGTCCCTCAAGCTGATTTCCCTCAACCCCAGATCCTTTGATGTCAATATGTCCGTCTCCATTCCTCCTTTAATCCACAACCAACTCGTTTGGGACATTGAAGGAGAGATTACTATTTTTTCTCTGTCTTTATTGTTTGAAATATGGTCAACGAATATAGTGTCTTCTGAAAATCTAATTAGCAGATTTGAGCTGTGGGTGGCGACACAGTCATTGGTGTGTAAGATGTAAAGGAGGGGACTTAGTACACAGCCCTGAGGGGCTGCTGAATTGATAATCAGAGGGTTGGATGCGAGCGATGCCAAACTTAGAACTTGCTGGCGATCTGACAGGAAGTCTGTGATCCAGCTGCACAAGGCAGGATCAAGGCCGAGGTTATTGAGATTCTTGTCAAGCCTGGATGGAACTATGGGTTTGAATGTTGAACTGTAGTCTAAGAACAGCATTCTCACATAAGAATCCTTCTTTTCCAGATGTGTAAGGACGGTATCTAGAGCAGTGACTATTGTGTTGTATGTTGATGGGTTGTGTCGGTAAGCGTATTGTATGAGGTGTTTTGGGTGGTAGCAAGCTACAGATGTATTCCTTAAACATCCTCACAATGCATTTGCCTATAAATTCTCTAAACGAAAGATGACACAGCGTAGCTAACAGGACAAGTGAAAGCCAACATAAAAGCCAAACAGAGGAAATAGAGGATTGAGAACCTTTTAAAATCCAACAGAAGGCAACTACGAAAGTCATTGAGAAAGTAAAAATGCAGTCTGAAAGTATAATGATACCAGAAGTTATTTCAGATAAATGCGTTATAAAAGAGAGGCGAGAATGATTTCGGACTGCTGGAGGAGGCGAACTGTGAATAGGTATTTTGCATTAGTTTACAGCCTGGAAGACACGAGCCATATGGTGGAATTTCCAGGGGATAGGGGTCATGAAGTTTGTGAAGTTGCTATCGCGAGAGGGAAGGTTCTTGGGAAGCAGAAATGCCTGAAGGTATACAAGTCACCTGTGCCGGATGGTGTGCACCCCAGCCTTCTGACTGAGGTGTCTGCTGAGATTTTGGCGCGTCAGTAATGACCTTTCAAGAGTGACGAGAATTTGGAAATGTTTCTGAAGATTGAAAATGTTTACTCAAGGGAAAATATTACCTGACAAATCTGCTGGAATTCAATGAAGTAGTAACAAGCAGGACAAAAAAAAACGGAATCGGCTGATGTTGTGTACTTACATTTTTATAAGGCCTTTGACATATTGCCACACATGAGGCTGCTTAACAAGCCACGAGTGTGTGTTATTTCAGGGACAATTCGAGAAGTGATAAAATAGTGGCTGTTGGGTAGGAGCTAAAGAGATGGAATAAAGGGGACATTTCGTGCTAGGCTGCCTATGCCAAGCTATGAGCTGGAGGTCGTCAAATAGAGGGGTGCAGATGCATGTTGCTCAGCACATAGAGTTGGCAATAAAGGGGAAATGTTGCCTTTTGTGTCATTGACAGTGGTGCTGCACAGAGGATTGAGTTGGAACCAATACTGTTTAAATTGTATATCAATTATTCGGATAATGGAATTGGTGGCTTTATTGCAAACTTCGTAGAGGATTTGAAGACAGGCGGAGGGCAAGGTAGATTTGATAATATAGGCTACAATAGGAAGCAGAGAGATTATAAGAATGGGCAAAGAAGTGGCAGATGGAATACAGTGTCGGGAGGTGTATGGTCATGCCCTTTGGTCGAAGAAATGAAAGAGATGACAATTTGCTCAATAAAGAAGAAATACAAAAATCGGAGGCGCAAAGAAAATTGGGAGTCCATGTGCAAGATTCCCAAAAGGTTGATTTGCAGGTTGTGTCTATGGTGAGGAAGGCAAATGTATTGTTAGTAGTCATTTCAAGAGGACCAGAATATTAATGCAAAGAAACTTTTTAAAGCACTGGTGAGCCTCATGTTGAGTGTTGTAAGCAGACTTGGGCCATTTAACCTTGAAAGGATGGGATGAAACTGCAGACGTTTCAATGGAATTTCACTATTTTTTCCAGGATTGAATGGCTTGTCATTTGAAGAGCATCAGAATTCAAAAGAATGAGGGGGATCTCATTGAACCCTTTCGAATTATGAAAGACCTTGTTGGAATGAATGTAGATACGGTATTCCCTATCATGGGGGAGTCTACGAACAGAGGGCAGAGCATTAGAATATCGGACTACCCTGTTAGAATGGAGATGGGGAGGAATTCCTTTAGCAAAAGAATGCTAAATGGAATTCTTTGCAATAGGCAGCTACGAAGACAAAGTTTATACGTATGCTAAACTCAGAGTTTGATCGAGTCTTGATTGGTCAGGGCATAACGGGATACGGGGAGAATGCAGGAGATTGCGGCTGAGAGCAAAATTGGATACACCATGATAAATTGGCAGAGCCATATCGATGAGCCAAATGGCCTAATTCTGCTCCTGTGTCTTACGATTTTTTTGCCACTTCATTAGACTGATTTCCAAGATTAGAACAGACAGAAGTCGAGCAATCCTGGACAATGGACAATAATCGATATTCTCAATGGAGATCGGACATCATACCCGGCATTGAATACAGATATATCAAATGAGATCCCGATTTTTAGAAGGAAGATCGTGTAGCTGAATACGTCTTGTACATTTGCAGATGATGCAAGTCTGCTGAAGGATATGGAATCAAATGGATGATAGAGAACATAACTGTTACCAATGAGCTTATTGATCGAATAGAACTAGCGTTTTTCAGCAGCATATTTCACCCTTTAATACTATTAGTTCTATTTTTGATTAATGCTTGCAACATTTTTAAAAGATTTTGGTGTGGTCAAGTCATTCACGAGCAGGTGATCTGTGCTTCATACCGAACGGCCTACGTATGTGCAGATAAAGAACGCTCCGCAATCGGCCCACCAACAGCAGCTAATGGGCGTGTAGGTATTTATTATCGAAGGTCCTCGGAATATTGCTCTCGTTCTCTTTTATATGCTTAGAAGGACGTAAGTAGAGCGTGCTTTACTGTGAGACATACTATCAGCTGTTAGTGTGACTTTCAGCATTGAAACTACTCGAAATGACTGGAATGGACGAATTAAAAGAATCAAACTGTATTCCTCTTCATTTCACCTTCTGAGCTGTACTCCCGCCCTTAATGTCAGAAGCGAATGTGCTCCGCCGAATCTGAAATATAAATCTGTTTGAAGTTGATTGTCCGTGCTGATTGTTCAGGATGATTGCCTACGTCAGAAAGAACACTCAACAGAAAATGTCCCTTTTCAGCAGCTGAAACCAGGTGTTTTGCAAATTACACTGGTAAAGTTCATATTTTTTTTTGATTAAAAGTTAAGAACATGTAACATCCCTTGGGAAGAGGTGTTTATGGCACGGTTTCGAAGTGTCAGTGCTTTGTAGCCATTTGTCTTTTATGTGACTGATGTGATAAACACACTAATTGCCTCAGAGAATTTACTCTGAAATGTATATAACTCTGTAAAACCGATCACGGGTCCATATGCACAGCTGGAAAACTGCATCTAACGAATATGGGATATCCAGCGATTTACTACATCGCGAGCATTTTCTGCCCTGCAATTGTAGCTTTTGGTATTCCTGGTAAGATACTGGCGCTGGTCAATGTAGGCATGGTGTTGTTCTCTTTCTTGCTGTTGTTCCGCTGCGCTGTTCCGACTTTACTCAGCGGAAATCCTACCCTCGTCTGAAAAGAGTTTTTAGAATTGAGGATTCAAACATTTATTTTTTTTTAATTCAGTTTCCATATTTTTCCGATGTGATGATTCTTTTTCTTACGTCAATTACGCTGGTGCCGATATTGCCATGGTTTCATAGTTTGTCCTTGCTCGGCTTTCTGAAGCGACAGTGGTCGCTCTTCCAGATTGGCAGCTGTATCAACTGACCGTCCAGTCAAATATCGACACTCAGATCAGTTCTTCCATCATCACTGTTATTTATGCTTTGCAATTCTTTAATTTCACTGCAAATAAACCCTTCAGATGTTTCGCCTCTAATAATGGAAATAGTTTTGTTTATTGGAACGATCTCCTGCTCACCGGTACGTGAGTCGTGGAAATCAGACGCCTCGCTCTAAACAGTCGGACGGTCGGCAGTCTACTGCCTCTCCAGCCCGTTATTGTCCTCCAGCCAGAGTGCACCGACGATCTCTGCACACACTGTATTTTTGCTTCTTACTTCCAAATAAATATATACACTGCACAGCATTGGAAGAATGGATAATTCTGTTTCCCCCCCCCTCCAAATTTCTTGTAGTAAACCTAACGGCGATTGTGATCCTATCTCGGGGAAAATGCGAACTCTCCAAATGCATCACCCGTTACCTGGTTGGAATGGCATCAGCAGATCTGATGGTGGTTATAGTTTTTGGTTTAGTGGAACAGACCAACAATATCTACATTTATTCCAGATCCCTGCTCATCACTCCTGTATGTGCTTTGACGCTTGTATTTAGGATTGTGACAAGGGACTGTTCTGTTTGGTTTCCGGTCAGTTTTACCTTCGATCGTTTCATCGCAATATGTTGTCGAAAGCTGCGGGAACGATACTGCACTGAGAGAACAGCAACGGTGGTTATGGTGACCGTGGTTATAGTGAGCTGCGGGAGATGTGCTCCTTTTTACTTTGTCGTTGAACCTTATGTCATAATAGACAACATACCGTGGCGTTGCGCCACCACGGATGAATATGCTACGTTACCTGCGTGGAAAGGATTCGAATTGCTGGACAGCATTTTGACACCATTCCTACCAATCGGGTTAATTCTAGTGTTTAATTGGTTGACAGTGAGACACATCATTGCGGCAAACAGAGTTCGCAGAGGACTTCGGAACAACATTGAAAATCAGCAGGATACTGAGCTAGAAAACCGCAGAAAATCGATGATTTTGTTGTTTGCAATATCTGCTAATTTCATTTTATTTTCGATACCCTATTTAGCTCATTCCCTGAAATGGCAAACGCAAAACTATTTTTATCAGGACAGATATCTGAGTTCCCCGGTATATATACTACAACAATGTGGGTATATGTTGCAAATTATGAGCATGTGCACCAATACTTGTATCTATACACTGACACAGAGAAAATTCAGAAAAGAGCTGAGGAATGGAGCGAAGTATGTGTTTACATTAAACGGCCATCTGTGTAGATAACTCCCAAGTACAATTGCAATTCAGGGGAGTATTTGAATAAAACATTTTTGAAAATGAGTAGGTTTGTCAAATACAGCAGAAATTCTAACAATACTGTGCCTGATCACTCTTAAAATGCAGAATCCAGGGAACACTGCAAGCTTCATGCAGTTAATCGTGATCGTTACGTTCATTGAGGTGAACTCAAAACTCTCTCATGAACTGGACAACCCAAGGGCACGAACGGTCTCTGTAGTTTCAGGCGTCCAGATGTTTCAAAATGGACAGAGACAGGTAAAAGAAAGTAAAGGAATTACCCTTAAAAATCAGGGATCGTATGTTAGTATCAGCCGCAGAAATGGAGGATACCGTAGAGAAAATGTCAACTGATAGACAATGAGTAGAACTCGGGATCAGGAAGACACCGAATCAGTCATTTTCAATCTTTTTTATTGATTAAAAATATGAACAGATACAAATCAGAGAAGTTATAGCAAATACATAATACAGTAAAAGCACAAACAAACAAGAAAATACACTTTTAAAATCATGTATAATATAATATTTGGCTAATATATATAAACAACTAACCACAACTCCCCTTCGTAATTCATACAAAAAATGACAGGAAATTTTCTATTATTATGAAAGAGAGAAAAAAAATCTAAACTAACTTAAAACAGTAAAGAATGGGTCTGGGTAGTCCATTTGAGGATAGAATTACAATAAAAAAAGAAAAAAAAGAAAATATCCTTTCGGTCAAATCTGAAACTTCGTGGAGAGAAAGAAAAAACTAAAAGACGAAGAAAAAAGCGGAAAAATTAGATCATATGAAAATATTCAATGAAAGGTCGCCAGGTTTGTTCAAATTTAAAATATGTATCAAAAGTCCAACTTCTAATTTCCTCCAAGCTTATACAAGACATAATGGAGAAGAGCCAGAAAAAAAAAGTAGTAGGTGGATTGGGATCCTTCCAATGCAACAAGATAGCTCTCCTAGCCAATGAAGTTGAAAAGGCTATCAAATGTTTAGCGGAATCAGGAACATCTCCTGCTTCGTTCGGAGTACTCCCAAAGATTGCCGAAAGCAAATTATGTTGTAGGTCCACACCATGACTTTTGATAACTTTCTAAAAAATCTCTCCAAAAATTATTTAACTTTATGCAAGAACAAAACATATGAGTTAGGGTAGCCACCTCAGCGTTGCATCTATCGCAGGTAGAATTTATAACAGAAGCAATATGCTCGTATATCTTTTGACATATGTGCCTTATGCACTATCTTGAAATGAATTAGGGAGTGACGTGCGCAGATAGATGAATTGTTAACTAAATGATAGATTTTATTCCATTGATCATCTGAAAGTGAGTCCTGAAGTTCCATTTTCCAAGCACCTTTAACCTGATCATTAGGCATCATTCGTGAATTCTTAAGCCGTTTATATACAATGGCTGTCAATCCTTTTTGAAATGGTTTAAGCTGAAATGTAGCATCTATCATGTTTGGTAGTCAGCAAATGGATAATTCGGTAAGAAAGCACCTAAAAAATGCCTAACTTGTAAGTACCTAAACAAATGTGCATTAGATATATCATATGCATACACTAACTGCGAAAAGACATTAAACAATCCTCTAAAAACAAATCAAAAAAAAAATTCCCTGAGTTTTCCATGTTAAAAAAACCTTATCCAGAATTGATGGTTTATAAAACACAGGTAAAATGGATATTACTAGACAGAACAAAATTTAATCAAACAATCAATACATTGGGGGAGTATTGCAAGCCGACATCAACTCAACCGCCATTCCAAACTCCCGTCAGCAAAATAAAAAAAAAACGAAGACAGCAAGGAACTGATCGAGAGACAGGTGCCGTATTAAAAAGATTGTTGTCACAAGGTACTTAAATTTCTCTCATATTCATTGGCTCTTTCCATGGGTAAAGTGTTTAGATCTGACAGAATTTCTCAGTTTTATCCAGCAAGGAGTCCTGGCACAATCAAAGGACAGATGCACTCACGTAAAGTCCGGACTGCATCTGGCACTAGAAAACGAAACGGGTCAGGTGAAAAATCTCTCCGTGGGCCATCATTTAAGAACGATAGAGGAGAGCACAACGGTATTTACCGTAAGCTTACACGGGAATAGGAGCAGACAGTATGGAGTTTATTTAATTGGCGGAGTGCCAGATACGAGGCAGGAACTTGGGAACGTTTCCTGGTTGGAATGGCAACAGCGGATCTTATGGTGGTTATCGTTGTTGCTTTAGTGCAACAGACCAACAGTATCTACATTTATTCTAGATCCCTGCTCCTCAGTCCTGTATGCGCTCTGATACTTGAATTTGTGTTTGTTACGATAGACTGTTCTGTTTGGTTTACGGTTAGTTTTACCTTCGATCGTTTCATCGCAATATCTTGTCGAAAGGTGCCGGAATGGTACTGCACTGAGAGAACAGCAACGGTGGTTATGGTGAGCTGGAGACATGTGTCCAGTTTTACAACATGCCGTGGCGTTGCGCCCTCACCCATAAATATGCTATGGAAAGGAATGGATTTGTTAGACAGCATTTTAACCCCTTTGCTACCAAACGGCTTAATTGTAGTGTTCAGTGGGTTAACCGTAAGACATATCATTACGACAAATAGAGTCCGCAGGGGTTTTTGGAACAGCAGTGATAATCAGAAAGATTACGAGTTGCAAAAGCGCAGAAAGTTGATGATTTTGTCGTTTGTTTTATCAGCTAATATCATATTACTTTGGATGCCCTATGTAGCTCATTCCCTGAAACGGCTCTGGGAAAACTATTTGTATCAGGACAAATATTTGAGTTCCCAGTATATATATATATATATATATATATATATATATATATATATATATATAAAACAATTTGTGTACATGCTGCCAATTCTGAATATGTGCACCAATACCTGTATCTATACACTGACATAGAGAAAATTCAGAGGATAGCTGAAGAATGGACTGAAGTATGTGTTTTCATTAAATGGTCATCTGTGCAGATAACTCACGCGTCGAATTGCCATTCAGCTGAGTTATTCTTTTTAATAAAACAGTTTTAAAAATTAGTAGGTTGTACATAAATTCAAAACAATCATGTTCAGGTCACCCTGAAATCACAAAATCCACCGAAGATTGCATACTTCCTACATTTAAGGTAGGAATCCAGACAAACGTTCAATGGGTGGCCTGATTGTTATATTAGGTGAAGTGCACGCCAAACTGTCACAGACAATTGTCAATCACAAGGACATGGATGGTTAGTGGACACTGAGGTTATAGATATTTCAACATGGACAGAGTCGAGTAAAAGAGAGTGAAGGGAATGTATTTGGGACACAGGAGAGTGTGATAGTAACGCAGCTGTACAAAGCGAAGAAACCGTGGAGAGATTGTTATTTGACAGACTGTGAGTAGATCTCAGAAGCGGAAAGAGAACAATCACTCGTTTGTGCGTATTCTGTAGAGACCACACACCAACCTTATCTCCCCCACAGTCTATCACAAAAAAAATTGACAGAATTGTATAGTTTTCTTTTAGGAAGGTGTCCTTGCGTAATTTGCGGACAGGCGAACTGGAGAACACTCTTTCCCGGATCTAGTAGCAGAAAATGAAACGGATCAGGCGACAGATCTCTTTGCGGATCAACCATTCGTCATTTACCATAACCTTACACCGACATGACGCAGACAGAATGGAATGCATTTAATTGGTGCTATTAGTTATGAACTTGGGAGCCGAATTTGGTAAATGGTGTGCTCATTGAAAAGCGCAGCAGATAATTCTTAATGGAGTACTTGTTTGAGCTTCAGTATGGACTTAGCTCATTAAGGCAAGGAACAGAAGGTAGTGTAAAATAACCCTGGTTGACTAGAGATTTGGAACACTTCATGAGGAAGAAGAAAGAAAAATTCTTAATGTTCAGGAAGAGAAGCTCAGGCAGTGTTATGGACATTCGCAATCTAGACTGGAAGGACATTAACAATGGACTTTGTAGAGTTAGAAGGGGACGTTAGAAGACCTTGAAGAGCAGGAAGATGACGAGAGAGAGGGTGGGTCGATCAGAGATAAAAGAGGAAGCATGTGCAAGGAGGCGTGAAGGTCCTTAATGATACTTTATTTCAGTATTCACCACTGAGCGCGACTTAGACCACTGTGGATATATCGTAAAACAACAGAAATGCCCCCGTTAAGAATTATGCTCTGGAAACTTATAAACATTAAAATAAATCACACCCCGGTGCAAAAAAAGATACGCTTCAGGTGTGTTCCACCAGCATTTTGAGTGGGTTGTTTGAATTTCCAACATCTTCAGATTTCCACAGACTGCTGGATTTTCCTAATCCCTCCACTCCGAATACGGACCAGGCCGGCAGTGTTGTGGCAGTTCCTGATCTATCATTTACCTCTGTTTCGTTTCGTTGCTGTTAACCTTGTGGCAATTATTATTCTCTGCCGAGGAAACTGCGTTCCATACAAATGTGTAACGCGCTGCCTGGTGGAGATGGTAGTGACGGATCTAATGTAGCTGATTATCGAAATCTTGTTCGACCAGATGGGTTAAGCATCCGATCTTCACTGTTTCCTATACAACGCTCCGTTCTGTCTTCTCCACTTCGTCCTGTGTCACGTGGTCGTTGATTGTTTCCTGTCGTTTACTGTCGTTTTCACTTTCGATCGCTTTGTGTCCATTTGCTCCTACAAAATTTAAAACAAAATGTAGCATCCCCAGAATTGCGGATTTGTTAACTGCCGCAGTATCTGTTGGTTTCTGTTTAAAAATATACCATTTAATTCCCTGTATATGAAAACAGTAACGTCGTTGAGGAGGGGCAATTGGGTCTGTAATGGTAGACTTGTACTTCCATTTCCGAAATCGGCGAGCAGAGTCCGCAGGGGGCTCAAGGGTCAGGGTATTTGCGGGCTACAGCGAGATCCGGAGTCAATCCATCATTCTGCTCTTCACTCTGTCGATGTGTTTCCATCTCTGTTGGGCGACAACCACTCTGGTCTTCATTCCCATTTGATGCCTCTAGACAGACCTGGACATATCTATTCGGCTTTCTCAGGAACAATTTCTGGGTTCAGTGGTTCAGAATTTCAGTAGTTGCACAAATATATCTATTTAAGGCGTGACACAGACTAGGTTCAGAGAGCAGATGAAAGATGTTTTACCCTCCCCCGCGAAATTCATTTATTTATTTATTTTTAGAAATCTTTACCACTCAGATGAAACGGACAAATAACATTGCAATTTCGGAAATAAACGTACATCTGATCTATTCTGCAAACTTATCAGCAACTTTAACAGACTGGAAACTTTGCTGTTCAGAACCAGCACTTCTGTTCCCTACAGTTCTGCCTTCGCTCCCTTTCAGTAAAACCTTATTAAGAAAGTGAAGAGGAGTAGGGTCTTAGGAGATCCTACTATTTGGATCGCGTATTGGCTTGCCTGCAGAAGGCAAACGGTGGCTACTCTATGTTTCCTATTCTGCATGGATGTCGGTTGCTAGGAGTATTCCGCAGGGATTGTTGAGGGATCCCTCCTTATTACACTTATAAATGACCCGGATGAAGTAATCGAAGGATGGTTTTCCCGTTTGCTGACGACACGAAGATTGAGGTTGTTGTGGATTGTCTGGAACATTGCAAAGGTTACAGTGGACCGATAGGATGCAGAACTGGACTGAGAATGTCAGATGGAGTTCAACCCAAATATGTGCGAAGTGGTTGACTTTGGTCGGTCAAAGTTGATGAAGGAATAAAGCATTAAATGTAAGACTCTTGGCACTGTTGAGGATCAAGTAGATAATGGGGTCCGTGTCACCGCAACTACGCAGATTTCACAGTGTTGCTAAGAAGGGCCTCCATCAACCGTTGAAAAGCGGTGAATTAATACTAGAGCAACACATGACCTTGGTCACACTCCACCTGGAGCGCTGTGTTCAGTCCTGGTCACCTCACCACAGGAAGGATGTGGATACTATTGAATGAGTGCAGAGGAGATTTACAAGGATTCGGTGTAAATTGGAGAGCAGGCCTGATGAGCATAGGTTGAGTAAACTTGGTCTTTTCTCCATGGAGCGACAGACATGAGCAGTAACACAACAAAGTCATTGATCGTGTTGATAGCCAGAGGCTTGTTCCTAAGGGGGAAATGACTTACACGAGGGGACATACTTTTAAGGTTCTTGGAGGTAGGTACAAGGGCGATATCAGGGGTAAGCTTTCAGATAGTGAAAAGTGCATGGAAAGCACTGCCGGCGACGGTGGTGGAGGCGCATACAATAGATTGGTACATGGATTAGGAAAAAGACGGCTATGTGGCAAGCTAATTGTAGATAGTTTCTAGAGTATGATGGAGTATGATGGAATAGCGGGGCGAACACGATAGAGTGAACGGCCTAATTTTGCACTTATGTACTACAGGTTTACTGCCCTTTGGAACTGATTATGGCACAACAACAGATCGCATCAGTTTCTCTAGTCGTCTACAGCTGTTCTTGGATTTTCAACTGTCAATTCAATTCACTGGCGAACTCCTCTGTGATTTTCCTATTGGACTGAATACATATTAAACCATTTTTTCCCATCGATTTTGAATGACAGGTTAATAAAATGTTCCTCTGTGTTAGTATGAGACGCGGAAGTCACCATACACTTCCCGAAGATTGATTCCACCCTCTCAACCAATCAGATTCAATGTGGCCACTCTGCGTCTTGCTGGAGGCATCATCATGCGACAGTTTAACTTAAGCGTGAAACGTCTGGTTATTTAGATGTGTTTCCTTGTCCCAGTACGGCATCGACTGCCGTTATATTAAAATAATCATGTAGAGTACAGATGTCTCGAAGAAATTGTAGTGAATTAACTATACTTAACACTACCAATACAGAATTAACTGAAAATGAAACTGACGTGCTAATCTATTCATAGAATAATTTAATATCATTCGAAATTACTGTTGGGAAACGTTCCAATCAGTGGAACAACCCAATTTTGATCGAGTATCTGCAGTTGAAATTGCCCTTCCTCTATTTCGTAATTCTTTGAAAAAATAGTGCACAATCCAGAACTACTCTGTCGCTTTTAAAACATTGATATTAACAATCCTTTTTTCCCAATAACTGAAATATCAGAATAGTCTTGCATTCCCCCAGTATGTTGTGTCACTTTGTTTCATATTATCCCTCTCCAAACAAATGTTGCAGAACGGGTCGGTGTGGTACAAGTTCATTTAATCTATCCCCATTAATATGTCTACAGCTTAATGTGCAGCATAATCTAGAATTCACTTCCACATTTAGCTGCAATCAATGTCTCATTATTGCCTTTAAGTGAAGGCAGTGTTATTTTCGCATATGTGTCGTAGTTGAGATGTCTTTTTGTCTGACGGGCGAATCTGTGTCTCCTTTTGTATTGCTGAGGCCGACAAATTTGAAATGCTGAGGGTTCCGGAAGCTCTTTGGTGTCCCGCCGCGCCTTTTGTAATTCTTCTTGTATAATGCCACGGTGAAATGAACGAAACATGGTTGGTTATGGCGCTGTATAAAGGTGCGATTGAGCTAAATGCCATTTCGTGAAGAATGCTAATTAAATATTACAAATTTGTGCAAGATCTGTCAGGGGTAATGTAGACCACCTCTATGAGTTCATTCACAGAGGCGGTATTTGTAATTACGGAGTATGAATCTGATTCCAAAATAAGTAAACCAAACAATACGCATTGTATCGAAAGGACAGGCAGGAAGGCAGAGGAGACCATGTTACTCTCTTTTTAGAAATGAAATCAAATCATTAGAAAGAGCCATTATAGGTTTGTGCGAGATATGTATCTCGTGAGTTCCACCTTCTTCGGCTTTTTTTTATTATTGCCCCATTATTGGGGCCCAGTTAGTGCTGTAAAATTGGCACAGGCAGTTTTCTATTCTATGCGCGAGATGTCGGTATTCTTGGACAGGGCCCTCCTCACGGAACCCCTGTTTTTACCAGCTCATCGAGGTGAAGTTCCTCACAGATCGTGTAACTGAAGCGGAACGGCCGCTAGATGACCTCTAGTTAATGTGGAAGGCTGTGTAAGTAAAAGTTAGGTGTTACAGGGAGTTACACATCCTTACCTTGCAGGAAGCCGGTAACTGTAGCTGTCAGTTCAAAGAAAGGAAATGGGCAGCCTGTGCTGAGTTCCCCTGTGGCCGTTCCTCTCCATGATGTATGCCACGTTGGATACCGTCGTGGAGGTTGACATGTTGGGGGTGGGGGTTGGGGAGAGCAGAGGTGATCATGTCTCTTTCGCTGAGTCTGGTACTCTCACTTAGAATAGAGCAGAGGTGAAGAGGACTGCAGTGGTGAAAGGAGATTCCATGGTGAGAGGAATACAGACGTGAGTGTATGGGCGCGATAGGGACACCCGGACAGCATGTTGTATCCCGGGTGCCAGAGTCATGGATGCATCCGATCGGGACCAACCCATTATAAAGAGGGAGGGTGAGCAGCCAGATGACTTAGCAAGTAATGGCACAAATGACATAGCTAAGAAAGCGATGACATTAAACTGAGTGGAAAAGCAAAATGTACAGAGGAGGTGGACAGTCTTCAGAGGGATAGACATAGGTTAAGTGAGTGGGCCAAGGTCTGGGAGATGGAATACAACGTTGGTAAATGCAAATTCATCCACTTTGGAAGGAATAATATTAGAGCAGATTATTATTTAAATGGTGAAAGTTTGCAACATGCTGTTGCGCAGGGGGATTTGGGAGTGCTTGTACATGAATCTCAAAAAGTTGCAGGTATAACTGGTTATTAAGAAAGAAAATGGAATGTAGGCCTTCATTGGTAGAGGGATTAAATTCAAGAGCAGGGAGGTCATGCTGCAACGATGCAGGATGCTGGTGAGTCCACACCTGGAGTACTGTGAGGAGGTTTACCTGCTAGATTCCAGATATAAAGGAGTTATCCTATGAGGACAGACTGAGTCGCCTGCGACTATATTCTCTGGAATTCAGAAGAACGAGAGGGGATCTTATAGAAACAAACAGCATTTTGAAAGGGATAGATAAAATCGATGTAGGAAAGTTGTTTTCAACTAGAACTAACGGACATTACCTCGAGATTCAGGGAAGAAGATTTAGTATGGTGATCAGGAGAAACTGCGTTTTGTCCCAGAGAGTGGTGAATCTGTGGAATTCTCAGCCCAGTAAAGCAGTTGAGGCTTCGTCACTAAGTATATATTTAAGATTCAGTTAGATAGATTTTTAGGGGAATTAAGGGTTATGGGGAGACGGCAGGTAGATAGAGCAGAGTTTACGGACAGATTGGCCATAATCTTCTTGAATGTCGGCGCAGGCTCGATGGGCCGGTGGGCCTACTCCTGCTCCTAATTCTTATCTTCCTATGGTGAGGGAAGGGTAGCAGCAGAGATCAAACCTCAGAACATCATAATGAAACGTACTGGATGAGTATGAAAGGGCATTCAGACATAGCATAACGTTTACGGTTCTCAGCTGACGGCAGTGAAAATACATCTATCAGAGTAATGCACTGAGATGACAGAGATACAGCTATTAGCAAAGATCATTGATAACAAAGCAGCGTCTAGCAAAAGTATGGGTACAAAGTTATTATCTTTAAGCAGAGTTGGTAATGCTCACCACGGGGTCAAAAACAAGTATATTTTTGTTGAGGGGAGGGTGGCGTGGGGTACGGCGAGAAAGGCTCTGGACACTAGGAAAATGAAATTCCCACCGGCGATTGAGGAGTGGCTGACAACTTTTCGACAGATATATTATGTTATTTGTGCTCTTACTTTATCAACGGCGAGGGTCAACCTCCTTCTGTGATTGGGCAAAACAAAATAGGATTCCACTACTGGCATGTTACCTCCATCTTCAGTCTGCAGTTAGTGGAGATTCCAGTGTGAGGCTTTGAATGCAAAGGAGACACAATTCTCCTCAGGAAAACCAACGCAGATCGCTGATGTAAACAACCCCAAGTCAGACACATGGAGACGAGATCGTGATAAGGATAAACACCTGGTCAGCGTAGACTCCTTGCCTAGGATTTCTATTCTTTGGCTATTTATTGGAGATGTGGGGGAGGTCGACGTGCCTAGGATAATCAGTAGGTGTACACATAGGTTTTCGGTTGCGTATGTTCACTTGTGTTTTAGTTGATACTGTTACATCCACCGTAACGGGTTAAAGTTAAATGATCCAGCAGAAATGGAACACACATGGAGTCTGGTTTTGTTATTAATAAAGCACTATTTTATCAGTAACTACGTAATATAGTAATATAAAACCAGATAAATCAAACAGGTTAGCAGAGTTTATACAGATGTGTGCGGAAATATAAAACACCAAACTTCATCAAGCTTAGGTGGTAAATGATACAGTCTTACGATGGTACATAAACGAAGTCAGTTCAGTTCGTGATGCTGAGTGGAGTGGAATTGTGTGTGTGTGAGATAGAGGGGTGATTTGTTTTCGAAGCAAGCCGATGCAGTCGATCTTCCTGTTGTCCTCCGAAAACCTTTTAAGGTCACTGACTCTGACCACAATAAATGTACCGTCTTCACGCGGTAAAGGTATAAACCCAGTCAAGGGTTAAACACACCGATAGCTTTCCACATATCACTCCTTCTCTACACTGAGAGCAAAACGCTCCCTTTCGTGGGCCCTCAAAGCTCATCCAGTGTCTGTGCTCTCTGAGTGTGTCTCGTGTGTCTGCCAGAAAACTAGCTGACCTTGTATATATATCCAAGTGCTGAACACCAGCTGTCCATTTTATAGTTCCACCCTTCCATCACGATAGCCACTTGCCAGCTGCTCGGTGCCTCTCTCTGAATCAGCGGCACATTCTCTCTCTTTTTAAAGTCACAGTCCATAATGAATAAACCTTATGATCTTGGTACAATACAATAAGTACAGAATCTGTCTGTGCCTTACTCTGTCATGGTCCAGTCCGTGAAATCCGTATTCCGGTTCACGGTTCGGTCCATGGATCCTTGTTCTGGGTTTTCCTGTTTTCTCCCTGTTGGGTGCCTCCATTGAGGAACCTGATTCTCGTTGTGGGCTGGCACGGAAATACCTCTCAAACCAAGTCCTGCTGGACTGGTCCCTCCCCTTTTCCCTGAAATCTTCCCGTGAAACCTCATCGTTCAAACTGAGACCGGAGCCTTGCCATGCCAAGATAAGGAACTATCTGCCGTTGAGTCTGGAACTGTCTCTTTGTATTCCCGTGTTTAGTATTTCTTTACGTCCCCGTGTTTAGTGTCCCTGTTCTGTGTACGTCCTGGTCCTACAACTTGTGCTTCCAAAGGAGGGGTCCTGACTCTGTGTTCCCTGTTCCTGTGCTCAAGCCCGAGGCTTTGTCTTCGAAGACCAAGTTCAGGCGCCGTGTCCCAGCCCAGGAGTACCTCGGCCAGCCCGGTGCAAGAAATTTCTCGTCCTGTGCTGGCTCGTCCCCATCCGAATCCTCAGCAGTTTACCTCAGCAATTATACTGGCCTTGCGTCCGAGAAAGCATCCCGGCACTGCGTTCTACTAAGCGTCCCAGCATTGCGTCCTAGAAAGTATCCTAGCCCTGCTTCCAAGGAAGGGTCCCGTTCTTGCTTCGTAGGAAGTGTCCCGACCCTGCGTTCCAGGGAGGAGTCCAAGTGCCCAGCCAAATCTAGTTCAAGAGCCACCTTCTGTGCTGGAGATTCCCCGTCTTTGCCCGAGATTCCCCGTACAGACTAGGGGTACTCCGCCCAGCCCAGGAGTACCTCGCTCAGCTTGGTGCTGGAGACCTCTCGTCCTGTCGAAGCCAAGTCCTAGAACTTTGTCTAGTCCAAGTCAAGGCTTCGTTTTCCCTGTACTATCTTGTGTCTAGTCTGTTCCTAGTCCCTAGTCCTCGCCTATATCCTGGTTCTGAGCCCCAGTCAAGACCCATGTTCCGGCTCCCTGTCCAGTCTCAGACTCGGAGTCCTAGTCCAGGCTCCTGTGTCCATGTCCAGCGTTGTTTTCTTCCGACTTCCCTTGCTTTCAGGGTAATCTTAGTCCTGTTCCTTGTACTTCAGTATCTGCGTCTTACATTTGGGTCCGCTACCAGCGCCCCCTTATGACAAACTCATCATTTTTACACAGGGATAATCCTTCACACATATAAATTGGTGTCAACGTCGACAAACCACCGTGCACCGAATGGCCTTTCCAATGTTTTATATCATTTTCTCCTTTCGAGTAAAGAAACAGAACACACTCAAATTTAAAAACAACGTGTATTATCTAATGCGCCATTGTGATAAAGCGACTACTGAACGATTGTTGCCATGAAGGTTAAGGTTGCATTTAAGTATTTATAATGTGACAGGAAATGTTTTCGTAGGAATGTAGAACATGATCCACTTAGCAACTCTGATTTTGGCAATATTGTGTATAGTGTTGGTTTCGCTTTATGTCCCCGACACCTGGAACTTCCACCATACTGCCAGTGTCACGGTGAAAATTGATGCAGAATACTTATGCGGTCCGACTACCATTTCACTATCCACCATTACTGCCTCAAGATCATCACTTTGCAGCGATCCAATATAGACTCTCGCCTTTCTCTTGCACTTTTTGCATCTGAAGAAACTTGTTTTAATAATTATTTAATGTTATTGGCTATCAAATGTTTCTATCCCATTTGAAACTGCTTAGTGACGTTTTGTCGCTGCGTCTGTGGCTATTTTGAACCTTCCGAATCATTTAACTTCACACTACATCTTACACTATTGCATACATCACTTTGTCTATTATGTTGGCTTGCCTTCTCTTGATCGCCATGGTTATATATTCTTTCCATTAGAACACATCTCCGCTTTGGAATGTATGTACAGTGCCTTACAATTCCCTTCCAGAAATTACAGCCATTGCTGCTCTGCTGTCTTCCCTGGCAGTGTTCTTTTTCAATGAATTCTGGCCAACTCATCTCTCAAGACTCCGTAATTCTCTTTACTCCAACGTAAGTCTGATGTATCCCACTTCAGATTCCTTATTAATAGGTTTCTGGGTGAATTATATCATATTGTGTTCATTTGCACAAAAACTTTTTTTTTTACCAAGCTCTTGAATCTATCCCGGTTCATTTCACAGCACCCAATCCAGAATAGCTTATCCCATAGTGGTAAAATCTCGAGCTGCTCTGAAAAAGCTATCCCGTGCACATTCTGGAAATTCTTTGTCTTGAAATCCAACACTAACATGATTTTCCCGGTTTTAAGAAACATACGATAAATCCCTTACGACGATTTTTATATTGGCCTTGTGGCATAGATTTTCCATCTCCCGCTGTAATTTGTAGTCAACATCCTGACTCATGTTTGGGTTTCTGTATATAAGTCACATCAATGCCGCGTCCCCAATCTCCTAACTTTCCATTCAGCTAAAATTCCCTTTCCAGCTTCTGTTCCTTCCCTTCTCTGCCCCTGTAGGTGTTTACAGTGAGTTGGCGCCATTTGCGGTTTTCGCTCTTGTTTCTCCCTTACAGTTTTTGCATATGAAGAAACATGTGATATATATTTTTTATAAAATATTACTGGCTAGCATAATCTTGTATCCCTTCTTTATCTTCTGGATGACTTTCAGTTGCCTTCTGTTGGCAGTTAACAACGTCCCAATCATTTACCTTTTCTCTAATTTTTGCTCTATTGCAAACCTTCTCTTTGGCTATTATGTTGCCTTTGACTGTTCTTGTTCGGCACTTTTGTATCATCTTTCCTTTAGAAGACATCTCCTCATTGGGAAGTATATATCCTGTGCCTTCCAAATTCCTTCCGGGAATTAAGACTTTGCTGCTGTGCAGTTCATCTCATTCTGTGTTCTTTTCCAGACAAGTCTGCCCAACTCCTCTCTCGTGCCTCTGTGATTCTCCTTACCGCACAGTAACCCTGATGCATCCCACTTTAAATCCCTTTTCTGAGGTTACAAGGTGAATTCGGTCATATTCTTTTCATTTTCAGCAAAGCGTTCTTTTACCAAGCTCTCTAATCAATTATGGGTCATTACACTGATCCGGTAGTGGGCTCAACCACGGGCTGCTCTACACCCAATCTAGCCATTCTGAAATCTCTCTCTGTTGGAATCCAGCACCAACATGATTTTCCCAGACTTGCTGTAAATTTAAATCCCTCTTGTCGATTGCTACATTACCCTTTAGGCAGGTATTTTCAATCATCATTTTTAATTAGTAAACCATGTCATTACTGTTGTTGGCGTTCGGTACCTACCTCACATCATGGTCTTTTACCATTACAGTTCGTTAGCTCCATCCACAATGATACATCGGCTCACGACCCGATATCAAATTTGTCTAATGATTTGATTTCACTTTAATCGATTGAGCAACCCCGCCCGTTCACCTACTTGACGGGCCTTTTGCTGAAGATGTATCATTATAATAATCTTTAAAACAACGTTTCAAAGATTGTTACAAGATCCTATACACTTATGCCAGTATTTGACTGCCAGAAGTTCTTCTACCAAATGCAGTATTCTACGCACATTCAAATATAACGCCTTCACTCTGGTATTCAGCCATTTCGATTTTAACCGCCTTTTTCGTTGTAACTGGAAGTCTTGACTGCAATTTTGCTCTATCAGCCTTTCTTTGCTAGGAATCTCACTATACATTGCCTCTGTTTGTAAACCAACTATCGCATCTTCAGCACTATGACAACGGTTCCATGACCACTGACAAATAAATTTAGAACCAACTGAAAAACTCCAGCCAACCTTCACGCAACGTCATTAGATCCCTCTCGTTTAGGTGCAATCGATCCCTTCTATCCAGCTCGTACCTTCCCCAAAATTTCCTCCATAATCTCATTCTAATTGTTATTGCCAATGAGCAAAACGGTAACAGAGCGTTCCTGTGTCAGAGGGCCCCAACGACAATCAGCACTCTTCAAAGATTGTCTGTCTGGCGTCAATGGTCGCATAACCAGAACCTGTGATATACAAGACCATCCTCCCATAGCTGAATGTGATCCTGATCGGTGGGGTAGAGGGGGAGTATTGGGCTAAGCAGGTGGGCTAACCATGCTCAAGTGTGTCCTAAAGGCTAGCGGAGGAAACGAGATTCTTGCATCTCTTTTATTTGGCCAATCTGCAGAATAATAACTCCGGACATTGTTCAAGCTATACGTGGATAAAGAATGCACAGTATGAAAGGAGGGCAGCTTGTGTTTAGTGGTGCATATAATGGATCACCCCGGGAAACCTAAAAACATCGAGTCGACGTAACGTTACGCTGTATTCAAATGTTTTTTTTTTTTTCTGACGTCGAATGCCATCAATAATATTGTAAATACAAGTGTTATCATATAGAGTATGTCTCTAAACACACGGCTAACATATTTAAATCTCATAAATATTGTGTAGAATGCTGCAAATAAATGTGCAGGTTTGTGTTGTTTCAACGAGGCTGTGTACAACAACAAAGAGAATTATTACACATCACAAAACAGTTTAATTACAGATAGAAATATATGTAGTTAACTTGTTGTAGTCAGACACATGTAGAAATAAAGAATACGCCAGAGGTTGTTATAAGTTAAAATAAGACATATTATTGATAAACATTCTGCAATAATTTGGAATGTTTGCTCCAGCCGGAGTAAATTTTCACAGAAGTGTTCTCTGCAAGTAGGAGCGGATGTGAAACACAACATTGATGAATTTGTCCGAAGTGTTTCCCACTCACACTGAGCCTTGTATCTCGGAACTCTCGGAGAGCCACTCTGAACTGCCGAACAGCGGACAGTAAGCAGACGCATTGAATGTAATGCTGGGACTTCAGAGCGATTACGGGCTCCTGCATTCGGTGAGCAGAATGGCCTGCAGTTTCAAAACACGTCACTGATCGCGCTGATATTGTCATTTCTTCTCTGGACCTCAGCTCGCTGAGCTGCGGCGATGATCTTACTGCTGGCCACGCTGCTAACGTAATCCAGAATTTAACGCCCATTGTTGACCATGTTGATAATATGGTTGTCTTTGCAGCCTTAAGACCGTCCACAGTGATGAGATCACAGCGTTTCCCGGCCATCACCTAAAATGCATTCCAAAATGCATATTTTACTTCCCTCCTCTTTGCGTAGAATTCAGTTGGATACTTATCCAACACATTGGGCGATTCCTGCAGTCAGCTGATCTTCGATTATCTAGATCAAAGGGATAAAATAAGTGCGATCTGGCATTCTGTACATTTCTGCATTTGTTTTAATCTGCGTGGCCCTCACTGACAATTCTGATATAAATATCAGTGTAATTAACAACCCAGGTGGGCAATCATTCCAGGTGCTGCTATCCTGCAGCTTGAACTTTAACCTCTAATGCAGGACCGCAGTCTAACCGTAAATGGGCTTTTACTTTAAAGATGCAACTGATGTGTTGTTATTCTAATGCCAATAGAAGGCAATTTGTCAAAATTCATCTCGTCTGTTTTCTGCAGAGCTGCGCCACTACACGCCAGTTTGGAAATAATATCAAATGGAAGCAAATGGATATATATTGCTTTTCTGGATTGGATGACGGAGCAATGCGATTGACGATCGCAGTAATGCAACTTGGTGTCAGACTCGTTGCTCATTTTAACTTTAGTTTGTGCGTAGACAATGGTTCAAACTCCACTTTCTACCTTATGCATACACACTGAATACATCATAATCAGCATTTTTAATTATACCTGTCGGTGGAAATAATCAACACGGGACAGATTTCCGAACCTGTGAGACGGATTTAGACAAAATTGCAGAAGGACCAATTTTGTGTAAATGAGAAAGGATCTAGCAAGAGTAGGTTGGAGCAAGTTGTTTTCTGGCAAGGGAGTGTTCAGTAAGTGGAAGGCCTTCAAATGCGGAATTTTGAGAGGTTAACATTTGCATGTTCCTGCCGGGATTAAAGACAACGTCAACAGGCATACGGAACCTTGGTTTTCAATGGATATTGGCGATCTGGTTAAGAAAAAGAGAGAGGTGTATAGCAGGTATAGGCAACGAGTAACAAATGAGGTACTTGAAGATTATAGAAAATGAAAGCAAATACTAAAGCAGGAAATCAGGAAGGCATAAAGAAGACATGAGGTTGCTTTGGCAGATAAAGTGAAACTAAACCCGAAGAGTTTCTACAAGTATATTAAAAGGATAGTAAGTGACACAATTGATACTCTTGAGGATCAGACTGGTCGGGTATGTGTGGGGGCTCACGGGACGGGGGTGATCGTAAACAGCTTTTGCGTTTGTATTTACTCAGGAAACTGGTATAGCGTATATGGAAGGATGGGGAACCAGCAGTAGTGTCATGGAGCAAAAAGAGGAGGAGGTGCTTGCTGCCTTACAGCGAATAAAGGTAAATAAATCCGCTGGCTTTGTCATGATATTTTCTCGGAACTGGAGAGAGACTAATGTAGAAATTGTATGGGCCCTGGCAGAAATATTCTTAGCCACGCTCGAAAAGTTATCCAGGTAATTACAGGCCGGTGAGCCTGACATCAGTATTAGATACATTATTGGAAAGTGTTCTGAGAGATCGGATATACAAGTACTTGGACAGCCAATGGTTGATTAGGCATAGTCAGCATGGTTTTGTGCGTGGTACATTGTATTTAACGAATCTTGTAGAGCATTTTTGAGGAGGATACCATAAAGTAGATTAAGGAAAGGCTGTGGATTTTGTCTAAATGGACTTTATTAAGGTCTTGGACAACGCACCACATGGGAGGTCAGTTCAGAAGGATTAGACACTAGGTATCTATGGAGCAGATGTAAACTGGATTGGAAATTCGCTGTGTGGGATAAGACAGAGTGTTGTAGTGGATGATTGATTCTCAGACTGGAGTCTTGTGTCTAATAGTGTGCCTCAGATATCAGTGCTGAGATCTTTGTTGTTTATTTTCTGTATCAATGAAATAGATGATAATGTGTTAAATTGGAGCAGCAAGTTTGCTGATGACACCAAGATTGGAGGCCTTGTGGACAGCGAGAAATGCTTTCAAAGCCTGCAGAGAGATCTGAGCCAACTTGCAAACTTGGCCAGAAAATGGCAGATGAAATTTAATGCAGACAAGTGTGAGGTGATCCATTTTGGAAGGACAAATCAAGGTAGGACATACACTGTATATAGTAGGGCACTGAGCAGTGAGGAGGAAGAAAAGCATCTGGGATTTCAGATACATAATTCCCTGAAAGTGGCGTCAGAGGTAGACAGGGTTTTAAAGAAGGATTTTTAGATCCTGGCATTCATAAATCAGGTTCCTGGGTATAGGAGTTGGGATGTTATGGTGTGGTGATATAAGACATTGGTCAGGCCAAATTTGGGGTATTGTCTGCAGTTCTGGTCACCTAACTATTGGAAGGATATCAGTAAGATTTAAAGAGTGCAGAAGATTTACTAGGATGTTGCCGGGTCTTCAGGAGTTGAGTTACAGGGAAAGATTGAACAGGTTCGGGCTTTATTCCTTGGAGCGGAGACGAATGAGGTGAGATCTGATAGTGGTTTACAAAATTATGAGGGGTATAGACAGAGTAAATGCGAATAGGCTCTTTCCACTTAGATGAGGAGAGATAAAGACGAAAGAACATGGCTTTACGGTGAAAAGGGAAAAGTTTAGGAGGAATATTAGGGGAACATCTTCACTCTGAAAGTGGTGGGAGTGTGGAACGAGCTGCCAGCTGAAGTGGAAAATGCGGGCTCACTCTTAATTTTTAAGAAGAAATTGGATAGGTATATGGATGGGAGACGTCCTGAGGGTTATGGACAGGGTGCAGGTCAATGGGACCATCGGAATTAAGTATCGGCACAGACTAGAAGGAACGAATGTCCCGCTTTCTGTGCAGTAGTGTTCTACGGTCCTAATAGAGTCGTGTAAAGGGATTGGTAATTCAGAGGGATTTGACGAAAGACTTGATCAGCCATATGCCAGAAGGAATCTGGAAGGTGATTGGTGGTAGAGGTTTCACTCAGAACATTTGTAATGTAACACTAAACAGTCGATTGAGAAAGTTACCAAGTATGAGGAAGGCAACTTGCATTCACTTCTAGAACATGGCAGCTATCTCAGGCAGAGTTTAAATCTTAAAGGGATCCGACGCAATGATAAATCTAGAGGCCGCAGATCTTAAAAACGAATCACTAAATATGAAATAAAACAGAACTACAATGGAATTTAATATCAGTGCCATATGTCGTGAACTACGTCGTTATACAGCGGCAGTATTTTGCAATACATAACAATTAAATTGTAAATCAGTGTACGAAGTTAACCTTAGTTAAAGAAAGTTAAATTAATGCATGAGGAGAACAAAATGTAGTAAGGGATGGTTTCTTGGTTCTATGCAAATCTAAAATATAATGGCTGAGGGAAAGAAGCTATTCCTTTATTACCATTGCAGATGCAGACACATCCCTGACCAGAGTGATAATTTCACTGCATCTCCAGTCCCATCACTGCCCACACGGAGAACTAAATGCGTATCAAGTCCCATTATGACCCACACTAGTAATGTCGCTGCTATCCCAACATCAGCACTGACTATGGAATGTCTGTCTTTGAACACGTCACTCGGCAAAACCATGAGCCAAGGATGATGTCCAAACATCATTGATCCCACTGTCACGGGTTCCGAAGGGCAAATATGACAATATTCGTAATATATTGAATTGTTAATGGCCGCTCACATGCCAGCAAATACAACCGTTGCTTGTCCAGCAAGAGACAAATAATGCAGTCAATAAACAACACACACAAAATGCTGGTGGAACACAACAGGCGGGACAGCATATATAAGGAGAAGCGCTGGCGACGTTTCGGGCCGAGACCCTTCGTCAGGACTAACCGTATTTGTTATATGGTTACACTTATGGGCTGAGTGCCGGTAGGTCGGACGAGGTGACATTAAGAGTTCGGCACGGACTAGGAGGTCCGAGATGGCCTGTTTCCGTGCTGTGATTGTTATAGGTTATATGGTTAACCGAAAGGAAAGATAGTAAGAGGTCAATATATATATATACAGTCAATACCTCAGTATTAGCATTCGCCATGTAATTTCCAGAACTGTAAACATGAAGATCATTTGAAATTTTTCGCAAGCAGTTTGGTATCATTACATAGGATTGTTATCATTACATAGGAACGTAATTGTTATCATTATATAGTTCAGTGGTTACATTCCCACTGAGCGGACCGGAAGAAGCTGGCGTTCATCGCACAGGGTTTCACATCATTAACGTTTAAAGGAATTTGTTTCACTGGCAGCGAGGACATTTGTAATTTATACCCTCAGATTTAAATCTGGCCTCTGTTCAGTGGATTCGCAGATAAAGAACCTGAAGTAAAATAATCAGATGACGCTTGTATTCAGTGGCTGGACGTAATGGTGCCGACAGAATAAGCTAAGAAGATATTTTCTTCGACACCTACTGTGCATAACTGTGCTTTGCTAATGTTTTGCGTGACGCAGAATAATGCTTTACAATAACCTATATGCTTGTAATCTAACGCTTACCAGTTCTAAAAACCTTTCCGTCAAATTTATTGCAATGACCACTGTGAACAAACGTGCCCGTTTTGCTGTTTCCACTCTCTAAGCTTTAAGAGAAGCTCATTGCAAACCACAATGGAGATTAATAACAGTTAAGATGACATGTGGTTCACCCGTTTCCGTTCGACATTTATAAGCTCACAGATATGCCATGCTATGTTTCCATGCATTTTGCTTGGGAAAAAGACCAGTTTCCAAAGATATTGAAATAATATTTGAATGAACAGACTGCTCCAAAAAGAGGAAACAATCCAAAGAATCGAATAATGTGGAAAAACGAATAATAAAATAAACCGGTTTAGAGCACTGGCGGCTGTTTTTTTTTTGAGTGATCTTCAGTGTAGGGTAAATTATACACAGTTACAGCATTCCCGATGCTTGCCAACGAATACACAATCATTTCATAAAATATGCCAATGCTCCTGAATTTAAACCTATCCTACCACACCTACTCTTTACACATATCGGGACAGCATCAGCTACCATGATAATTTCCGCATGACTGCGACAGTAAGGAGATTTTTACTTGTTTTTCCCCTTGTTCCTTTCAGATTCAACACCACCAGGAACTCGCAAGGAAGTGAGGCACTGTACACATGTTGAGGACTGTTACCATATCTGCTATTTCAGCCTGACATGAGAAATACTAATCAGCCACTTGCAGAACCACAGAACGATGTTGTGCCAAGAACACCTATCGACCACTCAGTCATCTGATCCGCATTGTGCTGGAGGGAACCCATTTGCTAACAGTTAATGCCATCATTCTTGACTCTGTATCTCTCTCTCCCTTTTCCCTCCCTCCCCATCTCTGCCTTTCGTGCCTGTTTGCTACTCCTGTCTGCCATGACGGCACGGTTGTACAGAAGGCTGATAACCCTCTCTTCTTTCATAAAAGCCTCCACATTCCAAGCCAATGGCGCTCTGTTTCAGAACCATTGTTTTCGTTCCCCTATTGTAGGCAAACCGAAGAGATATCTTATCTGATTTTTGACTAATTTGCCTCTTTGCTTATGAGGGATTTTTAATGAAAGTACATATAGTGTTTTTATTATTTAAGGAGGATTTTTTTTCTATTTTAATCTTCGTTAAATCCACCGATATGTTTTGAGAGTTATTATTATTTTATAATTCCAAGCTATGAAACAACAACAGCGTTCGTCTGCACACTGCTTCCGCAGGTACTGGGTAAACAAACAGTTAACTCCTCGCGTAGTTTCAAGGAAAATAATTCACGTCAATTCAGGGTAGACTGTTGACGTCAACAGAGGTTTCTCTCTTGTTAATAAGAGTCCCTTTCACTCAGTTCCCTCAGTTTATGCGAGAGCAGCCTCTCCTGCCACGGACAGAGATCCGGAGCTGCACCTAGAGGAGAGTAAGGACGGACTGGCTCTTTCTGTCATGGATCAGAGTCCGGGAAGAACAGATTGGAATATTACAGGAAATGGGAGAAACGTTTTCTGGATGGTTCCATATATTTTTGCAGATGGCGCTTGGATTACGCTAGCTTATCGAGTCGAGTATGCTTTAAAAACCTTTCAAGTGGTTTTCTTCCCCGTCTTCGCTATCATTGCTCTTCCCGGTGAGTATTTTTCCAAAGATAACTGCACATTTTCCATCTCACGTGTAACTCTCATAATAACAATTAATGCTGTTTTCGCACATACCAGCAGATAATTAAGCAATTCGCTGCCCTATGCACTGTGTATTCTAGTGTCCTGAGGACCCATGTTTAAGAAAATATATGCTAGCATTGGTGATCATATAGAGCTGTTTTACAACAATAAACACTTGAACGTAGACGTGTTTGATGACACAGTGTTTGTATTCGCTGGAGTTTAGGAGGATGGAGCAGGGAAACTGGGGAATCTTACCCTTAATTGAAACGCTCAGATCGAGCAGAGTGTGTATCCAGCAGCAGAAGAGTTTAGGACCAGAGAGAGAACAGAGCTGAGGTGGAATTTCTATTGTCAGAGGCAATGTTTCTGAGGTCTGCGTTACCACAGTCTTTTGCTGAGCTCTAAAGGTTGAATGTACAGCATTTTAAGCGGAGATTAGTAGATAAGTCATCAATAGGGGCATCGAAATATATACGTGGGGAGGGCAGGAGAACGGTGTTGGGAGGGAAATACATCGACCATGATCAAATAGCTTATGACCGTGTGCTGTGATCAGGGTTCTCAGTTAATGTTCTGAAGGGCTGCTGCTGAGTTTCCGGCTGCACTTCAGTCCCGCGATTCTCATCTCCGGCACCCAGTACGGAAGGGGGTGAGTCGAGAGAAGGACCTCCTGGTCGGCTTATTCCCGGGCTCGGCCGAGATCGCCATTCACGGGTCTAAGCGGCGGACGATGAAGGACGCTGCCCGGGCCGAAAGGCTGCCCCTTTTCCATGTACACTTCAGTCCCCGGCTGTCCTTGGAGAGCGAGCACGGGGTTGTTACGGACACATTGAGGGATTTTGGTGACCGGTGGTCTTGACGCCGGACTGACTGTTTTATAGACGGCAGCAACCATATAGGTATTTTGAGTGTAACGACTATCTTGTAAATATTGATAGCCTTGTTTCGATATGTTGGAAGTAAACTTTTATTTTTAATAAAAGTTAATGCTTCGGATGCAAAGGTCAAATTTCTGATGAGTAAACTTGCACGCAATCGTTGCACACAGCAGCCTGTCACTGAGAGGTGGAAGCTGTACACTTTGACAGGATACCCACTTTCCATCCGCTCTAACCCGCCTCAAGTATATCTGCTTTGAGACAAGTTGCTTCCTCAATTGAAGTTCCTTTGCAATTAAACTGAGTTCCAACCTCCCAGTCTTTTCGTAGCTAATCGGAGTGACTATCAGTTGCATTTCAGGCTGTTCCTGAACATTAACCAGCGCCCTACGCTTCTGCGACCAATTGGACGCACCTACCATGTTATCAAAGAGGTATTTCGCATTTCTGCTCAAATCAGAACAACTTCCCTCTTATAAGTTCTCGGGATATCCTCAGAAAATTCTTCACGTTTCTCCCTTGGCTGTCGTCCGCAATAACCTTTCAAGCATGTTCTCTAATTGTGAACATTTATTTTAATGATTCCGCTTCTGCACAGAGTTGTGTTCGCCTGTTCAGTATCGACACACGTCAGCAGTTTACTTTATTTTTTATCGTTTCAGTTCTCACACGGAGCCTATGACAGGTTCAATGGTGCTGAGAAATATAACGAATGATCGGGAATTTAATGAATATCATCAAATATGAAGACAAATGTTCAATGAGGAGACGGTGAGCCTTGGACCATGATATGAAGCTGATAATCATTAACCTGCTGTCGACAAGCAGGCTGAGAGCTGCAATACCAGGGCTTTGGGTCGCTGCTGTCTCTGCAAACCCAGCGCCCTGGGTAACAAACAGAGACGGAATTCTGCGCTTCAGGGGTGACAAGGACAACTATTTCGTGACAGCTGAAATTATGCAGCGTTGATAGATGATGCATCATTGAGCTCCTTTTCTCTCAACACCTATGAATTTTCCCAATCTTCAGCCATCGCTCACTGTTTGATCCAAAAAATTGCATTGTTTACTTTCGTTTACAAACGGTATAGGTTTATTGAATGGTAACAGTTCGATTATATTCCATCGTCTTATACAATCATTTCTAACATTGTTACAGACAGGGAAGTGGTCTGCAGTATATGATCGCTTTAAGACAGCCCTCCCTGATGTGTTTAATACGATTGTTTCCTTTGTTCGCAGTGAACATGGTGACCATATTGGTCCTGTCTCGGGGAAAATGCGGCCTCTCCAGAGTTGTCACTTGCTACCTGGTTGCCATGGCAGCGGCGGATCTTCTGGTTCTGATCATGGACCTGATACTGAGCAAGATTCCACTTATGTACATGCCAATCCGCGTTTTTTTACGCTCAATGACCAAGGGGTGTAACATCCACGCGGCTTTGATTTACACCGTCACCGATTGTTCGGTCTGGTTCACCGTCATGTTCACCTTTGATCGGTTTATCGCCATTTGTTGCCAAAATCTGAAAACAAAATATTGCACGGAGAAAACTGCGGCCGTGGTTCTGGGTACGGTGACTGTGATCAGCTGCTTAAAGAACATTTACTGGTATTTTCGGCTCTCGGAAATATACAAGGTGTTAATCAATCCATTAATTTGTTTAGAGAGATTTCCTTATTTGAATTTCATGACTCAAATTGACCTATTTTATTACTTCCTCACCCCTTTTTTACCATTTGTGCTGATTCTAGTAACGAATGGTTTCACCGTCAGGCACGTCCTAGTCACCAGCAGAGCCCGCAGGAGACTCAGGGTTCCCGGCAAAGGACAGAGAGACAGAGACCCGGAGATGGAGAACCGCAGGAAATCCCTCGTTTTATTGCTGATCGTCTCGGGCAATTTCATCCTGCTGTGGGCACCTTTGACAGTGTCTTCTGCGTGGAATCGGCTGTATTCTTCTTTTGCCACATTTGCGTTTCCGTCCGATTGGTTGATAGAGCTGGGCATCATTCTGCAGCTTCTGAGCTGTTGTACAAACACGGCCCTTTACGCGTTTACGCAGACCAAGTTCAGGGAGCAGCTAATAAATGTGGTAAAATATCCGCTTGCCTCCATTGTTGCCAAGAAGTCCTGAGTCAGCGGCCTCACCCTCCCGGACCCAACTAACTTTCCGTACGTTGCAGGCAACTTCCGTCCTGCTTGTCCGGCGCAATCCTTATTCGACTCAGAACTCCCAAACTGCAATTACATACAGAGGTCCCTCACACAGACTCAGTGCGTTTCCTTCATTAGCCGGCTTGACTTCCTATTTCTGCTTCATCAGAGCACCCTACAATTTTAAAGTACATTGTGCTCCACAGTTCCACCGTGCTGTCCTATTGCCCACCCGCGGTCATCGATACAGCTACGAGACTATGGTCCTGAGTCTGTGTTCCCGAGCACATCCGTTCAACCCCTGCATTGACGACTAATCTGGTGCTGATTCCTGCTCCCACGCGGAGCTCGTCAATTTCATCTACGACACAGACAAATTTCCCACAGCCTTCAGATCTTTTTGGTCCCATTCTGACACCTACCTCGACTGTATACCTCTCTTTATAAACTCGAGAGATGGATTGTCTATCCACATCGTTTGCAATGCCACTGATCCTCCCGGCAAACTTGTCTGTACCTCCTGTATCAGTGTACGAAAGCGCTATTACTCTTTGGACATTTGGGCTGGGGTGCAGAGGAGACGGGAGTGTTCCGATATTTTACAATAAACTGAAATGCAACTTCCGCCATGATCGGCGTTGTCATCATCTTCATCAGGTCTGTTTCCATCAGGTGTACCATCACCCCATCCCACCTTGAACAATAAAGGAGATTGGTCTCCTTCTCCTCAAATAACGCTCCACGAACCTTTGCATGCAAGATCGTAACGCAACCTCTGTTACTTTCAGAGCGACTGAACCGCCAGGCACTTCTTCCCCTCCCACATCAAAGACTTGGTAGATTGTGCTCTGCACGATTCTATTGTTTGCACGTCGCTTCCTACAGGTCTCCCATATTCCTGCAACCTTGCTCAATACTACATCCGCCCTACGCTATCTCTCCACCGGCCCTGAGACTCTAAGCCCTCTCCTCACGTAAGGTGATATTTTCATCTGCGAACCCTGTGTCCTGGTTTGAATCCCGTGTTCTCAGTGCTCCCTGTTCTGCCATAGCAGGACCCGACCTAGATTGAAGGGCAGCCTCAAGGGCAGATTTGCTCAAATTGACGCCATACTAAGGATTACTATGTGTCGAGTACTGGCATATGCTCTGTGCATGTGTAAAGTAGAATAAAATTCTAGTATGGTATTTAAACGGATTCATGTAGTAAGTTGGAAAAAACGTGTTTGGAATGATCCTATCAAACGAAAAATGGTTTTTAAAATCATTAACCGATTCCAACCTGATATTATCTTTGCCTAAGAGACACATATCAGGGCGGGAGTTCAGAATAGACTTTTTGGATGGTGAAGGGGTTTACAATTTCACTCTGCTTCTCAGAGTAAAACTAAGGGAGTGATTGTCTTTATTAAATCCAAAATATTTACTCAGGGGGATATTGAGTCATATTTTTATGGTAGATTTTTAATTGTTAAAGGAGTAATCTGTAACAGGAAAGTTGTTTTGATCAATTTGTACGTTCCTAACTTAGATGATCTTTTTTTTTAAAAAGGTATTTGCCTGATTTCGATGAATATATATATATTAATAATGAGTGGGGATTTTAACTGTTGTTTAAATCTTTCGATTGACAAGAGCTCAATCAATCAGCGACGTCCAAATCGCTGAGCGTCACTTATTAACTCCTTTTTGACTGATTTTGGTTTGATTGAATTATGCAGTTATTTACAGCCTGATGACAGAGAAAATTCTTTTTTTCATATGTTTCTAAATTAATCCTTGCTTCCATGACACTCCAGACCTCTCCCATCCATATACCTATCCATCATTATCTTAAAACCTAAGGGTGAGCCCGTATTTACCACATCAGATGGCAGCTCGTTCCACAGTCCCACCACTCTCAGGGTGAAGATTCTCGCTTCTTGCCTCGTCTTAAGAATTGTGAATATGACTCTATTGCTATATCTGATCATGCGCCTCTGAGTTTGTCTTTCGAATTTGATGATGTAATTCCTGCTCGCCCACCATGGTGCATGTCTCGGACATTACTCCAGAACTCTGACGTTGTCAGCTTCATTAAAACCCAGTTAAGAGATTTGTTTGTTCTTTTTAATGATATAAGGGGTACGTCTGAATTAATCATATGGGATACATTTAGAACACTTTTACCTGCTCAGATCATTTCTTATTCAGCTAAGCTTAAAAAAACGGACAAAAGTAGAAGTAGATAAGAATTCCAAACAAATTAAGACTTAAATAATATTTATGCAATCTCCCCTAATATTGATTTATTAAAAGAAAGCTGGAACTTCAATCACAATATATTCTATTAAGAACTCATCCTATTGAAGGCTACTTGCTTAAGATAAAGAGCCAATTTTACATGTTTGGAGATAAAAATACCAAACTACTTGCATCTCCATTAAAAACGGCGGGAGCCAAACAGCAAATTTTGAAAATACGTGGGTAAGATTGTACACTGTCTTGGGAATATGAAATTAACTATTTTTCAAGATTTTTGTACTGAACTTTATAAATCTCAATGTCGAGTAGATTCTTCTAAAATGAATGCTTTCTAACGAAAGATTGCTTTCCCTCAAATTTCAGTTGAGGATCCAAAAGAATATTGATGCCCAAACTACTGAAATCGAAATTGATAAAGCCATCTTTTCAATGCAATCTGGTAAGGCCCCTCGATCTGATAGCTTTCCTGAATAATTTTATTTAAAAAAATTGAGAAATTGCTTTATCCGTATATGTTGGAAATGCTTAAGTATTCTTTTGTGAAAGGTAATTTACTTTTTATCATTTATGAGGACTCAATTACTTTAATTCTTAAAAAAAGAATAAAGATCCCATTGATTATGCCGCATATAGACCTATTTCATTATCGAATATCAGTTATGATTCTGTCAAAGATAATGGTCAATCGGTTGGAGAATTAAAAAATATTTTTCAAAGATCCAACAGGCTTTATAAACGAACACTAATCGTTTTCAATTGTTCAGAATAATTTAACATCACATGTTCGTCTTTTAAAACTTATCAATGCGTCGTCTCTTTGGATGCTGAAAAAGTGTTCGATCGATTTGAATGGAAACATTTTTAAATATTTTAGAGGAAATTGGTTTTGTGTTAATTGTACGAAGTGGACTAGCATGATATATAAAACTCCTATTACTACTGTTATTACTAATAGCTGTTGAACCCTTTTTTTCGCTTTCATGGGGGGCAAGACAAGGTTGCCCATTAAGTCCTTTATTATTTAATATAATACTAGAACCTGTCTGGATGTAGTGTATAAGTTGAATGTAGGGCTAAAACTGGCATGTCCCAAAGGCAATGATGCATTTGTCTTTGGGATTTCAACATTCTGGTATACCGGGAGAATCAAGATGGTACAGGACCCCAAGAAAGGGAGATTGTGGAGTGCATCCGAGATGGATCCTTAGAACAGCTTATACTGGAGCCTACCAGGGAGAAGGCGAATCTATATTTAGTGTGGTGCAATGAACCGGGATTGATCAGGGACCTCGAGGTAAAAGAGCCATTAGGTATTGACCATAATATAATGTCTTAACCTACAATTTGAGAAGGAGAAGGAAAAATCGGAAGCATCAGCATTACAGTTGAATAAAGGGAACTATGGAGCTATGAGGGAGGACCTGGCCAAAGTTCAATGGAGCAATACCCTAGCAGGTGAGACAGTCGAACAACAATGGCAGGTATTTCTGGCAATAATGCAGATGGTGCAGGACCGGTTCATTCCAAAGAGGAAGAGGGAAGTAAAGGGTAGTATAAAAATAAAAAAAATATGATGTATAACATAGCAAAGATGAGCGGGAAGCAGGAGGACTGGGAAGCTTTTAAAGAGCAACAGAGACAAGGCAGTATGCGGAGAACAAATGGGGTACGAAGTTAAAGTAGACAAGATTATAAAGGAGGATACAAAAAGCTTCTTTAGGTATGTGAAAAGAAAAAAAAAATAGTTAAAGCCTAACTTGGTTCATTGAAGACAGAAACGGGTGAATTTATTATGGGGAACAAGGAAATCGCAGATGAGTTGAACAGATACTTAGGATCTGTCTTCACGAGGGAAGACACAAACAATCTCCCGGATGTCATACACGCCAAAGGAACTAGGGTAATGTATGAACTGAAGGAATTTTATATTGAACAGGAAACGGTGTTGGATAGACTGTTGGGTCTGAAGGCTGATATACCCGGGATCTGATGATTTGCATCCTAGGGTATTTAAGGTGTTGGCCCTTGAAATCGTAGATGCATTGGTAATCATTTACCAATGTTCTATAGATTCAGAATCAGTTCCTGCGGTTTGGAGGATGGTTAATGTTGTTCCACTTTTCAAGAAAGGAGGGCGAGAGAAAACAGGGAATTATAGACCGGTTAGCCTGACATCAGTTGTGGAAAAGATGCTGAAGTCAATTATAACAGAGGAAATTACGACATATCTGAATAGCAGTAGAAGGAACAGTCCGATTCAGTATGGATTTACGAAGGGAATATCATGCTGGCTAATCTTCTTGAGTTTTGTGAGGATGTATCTGTGAAAATGAACAGGCGAGAGCCAGTGGATGCAGTGCATATGGTATTGGGGGCAGAATACTGACATGGATTGTAAATTGGATGGCTGACAGAAAACAAAGAGTAGCGATTAACAAGTCCCTTTCGGAATGTCAGGCTGTGACCATTGGGGTACTGTAAGGTTCGGTGATGGGACCGCAGCAGTTTACAATATATATTAGTGATTTAAATGAACGGATTAAAAGTAAGATTAGCAAATTTGCCGATGACGCAATTCTGGGTGGCAGTGCGAAATACCAGGAGGATGTTATGAGAATGCAGGGTGATTTGGACAGGCTAGGTGAGTGGGCGAATATATGGCAGATGCAGTTTAATGTGGATAAATGTGAGGTTATCTACTTTGGTGGCAAGAACAGGAAGGCAGATTACTATCTAAATAGAGTCAAGTTAGGAAAAG